>NW_028188689.1:0-84013 GCF_978046115.1 Saccoglossus kowalevskii
GTCGGTTACGTACGTACTTATCCAGAGTGAATTCATAACCATTTTAACACGTAGCCAGAGTAGTGAAATTAAACGGTACCCACCAAAAAATACACAGGGTCAGAACCCTGACCAACATATTGAAATAAAGTCCAAGATTGGTCGGTTACGTACGTACTTATCCAGAGTGAATTCATAACCATTTTAACACGTAGCCAGAGTAGTGAAATTAAACGGTACCCACCAAAAAATACACAGGGTCAGAACCCTGACCAACACATTGAATTAAAGTCCAAGATTGGTCGGTTATGTACGTACTTATCCAAAATGAATTCATAACCATTTTAACACGTAGCCAGGGTAGTGAAATTAAACGGTACCCACCGAAAAATACACAGGGTCAAAACCCTGACCAACACATTGAAATAAAGTCCAAGATTGGTCGGTTATGTACGTACTTATCCAGAGTGAATTCATAACCATTTTAACACGTAGCCAGGGTAATGAAATTAAACGGTACCCACCGAAAAATACACAGGGTCAGAACCCTGACCAACACATTGAATTAAAGTCCAAGATTGGTCGGTTATGTACGTACTTATCCAAAATGAATTCATACCCATTTTAACACGTAGCCAGGGTAGTGAAATTAAACGGTACCCACCGAAAAATACACAGGGTCAAAACCCTGACCAACATATTGAAATAAAGTCCAAGATTGGTCGGTTATGTACGTACTTATCCAAAATGAATTCATAACCATTTTAACACGTAGCCAGGGTAGTGAAATTAAACGGTACCCACCGAAAAATACACAGGGTCAGAACCCTGACCAACACATTGAAATAAAGTCCAAGATTGGTCGGTTACGTACGTACTTATCCAGAGTGAATTCATAACCATTTTAACACGTAGCCAGAGTAGTGAAATTAAACGGTACCCACCAAAAAATACACAGGGTCAGAACCCTGACCAACATATTGAAATAAAGTCCAAGATTGGTCGGTTACGTACGTACTTATCCAGAGTGAATTCATAACCATTTTAACACGTAGCCAGAGTAGTGAAATTAAACGGTACCCACCAAAAAATACACAGGATCAGAACCCTGACCAACACATTGAATTAAAGTCCAAGATTGGTCGGTTATGTACGTACTTATCCAAAATGAATTCATACCCATTTTAACACGTAGCCAGGGTAATGAAATTAAACGGTACCCACCGAAAAATACACAGGGTCAGAACCCTGACCAACACATTGAATTAAAGTCCAAGATTGGTCGGTTATGTACGTACTTATCCAGAGTGACTTCAGACCCATTTTAACACGTAGCCAGGGTAATGAAATTAAACGGTACCCACCGAAAAATACACAGGGTCAGAACCCTGACCAACACATTGAATTAAAGTCCAAGATTGGTTGGTTACGTACGTACTTATCCAGAGTGACTTCAGACCCATTTTAACACGTAGCCAGGGTAATGAAATTAAACGGTACCCACCGAAAAATACACAGGGTCAAAACCCTGACCAACACATTGAAATAAAGTCTAAGATTGGTCGGTTATGTACGTACTTATCCAAAATGAATTCATAACCATTTTAACACGTAGCCAGGGTAATGAAATTAAACGGTACCCACCGAAAAATACACAGGGTCAGAACCCTGACCAACACATTGAAATAAAGTCCAAGATTGGTCGGTTACGTACGTACTTATCCAGAGTGAATTCATAACCATTTTAACACGTAGCCAGAGTAGTGAAATTAAACGGTACCCACCAAAAAATACACAGGGTCAGAACCCTGACCAACATATTGAAATAAAGTCCAAGATTGGTCGGTTACGTACGTACTTATCCAGAGTGAATTCATAACCATTTTAACACGTAGCCAGAGTAGTGAAATTAAACGGTACCCACCAAAAAATACACAGGATCAGAACCCTGACCAACACATTGAATTAAAGTCCAAGATTGGTCGGTTATGTACGTACTTATCCAAAATGAATTCATACCCATTTTAACACGTAGCCAGGGTAGTGAAATTAAACGGTACCCACCGAAAAATACACAGGGTCAAAACCCTGACCAACATATTGAAATAAAGTCCAAGATTGGTCGGTTATGTACGTACTTATCCAAAATGAATTCATAACCATTTTAACACGTAGCCAGGGTAGTGAAATTAAACGGTACCCACCAAAAAATACACAGGGTCAGAACCCTGACCAACATATTGAAATAAAGTCCAAGATTGGTCGGTTACGTACGTACTTATCCAGAGTGAATTCATAACCATTTTAACACGTAGCCAGAGTAGTGAAATTAAACGGTACCCACCGAAAAATACACAGGGTCAAAACCCTGACCAACACATTGAAATAAAGTCCAAGATTGGTCGGTTATGTACGTACTTATCCAGAGTGAATTCATAACCATTTTAACACGTAGCCAGGGTAATGAAATTAAACGGTACCCACCAAAAAATACACAGGGTCAGAACCCTGACCAACACATTGAATTAAAGTCCAAGATTGGTCGGTTATGTACGTACTTATCCAAAATGAATTCATACCCATTTTAACACGTAGCCAGGGTAGTGAAATTAAACGGTACCCACCGAAAAATACACAGGGTCAAAACCCTGACCAACATATTGAAATAAAGTCCAAGATTGGTCGGTTATGTACGTACTTATCCAAAATGAATTCATAACCATTTTAACACGTAGCCAGGGTAGTGAAATTAAACGGTACCCACCGAAAAATACACAGGGTCAGAACCCTGACCAACACATTGAAATAAAGTCCAAGATTGGTCGGTTACGTACGTACTTATCCAGAGTGAATTCATAACCATTTTAACACGTAGCCAGAGTAGTGAAATTAAACGGTACCCACCAAAAAATACACAGGGTCAGAACCCTGACCAACATATTGAAATAAAGTCCAAGATTGGTCGGTTACGTACGTACTTATCTAGAGTGAATTCATAACCATTTTAACACGTAGCCAGGGTAATGAACCAATGCATTGCCTGATATTAAATGTTAACTAACGCTTTAGTACATATGTATAAGCATTCAGTAATTTTAATGAAAAAAAAGTACATTTATCTTAGTAATAGTGACACCTGTTGTTTAGTGTGATGAACCCCCACGGTTGGGTACAGGAGCATAGAAGTTTTTAATTAAAATTGTTTTCCATAAGAAAAATGAAACCATCATACATGGCCTTATAAACAGCCTTTTACTTCATAGTGGGGTGGGTGGAGTAAAGCTGTGATTATTTTTATTACTTTCTGACCATCTAGTTTGCCATTTACCATGTCCATATAAACTAAAGCTCCAGCCAATATCAGATTTGACTACTTGTTTCAAGCTATGGCACTTGGAAATGAGTGTTGTGACATGTGGCAAATGTCCAACTGTCTTGGTTAATAAGATTGGCTATATTTCAACTAGAAACAGGTAAACCAGTATACCTGTATGTACGAAGCCAGTGAATGTTATTCAAGCCAAAGAAACTGCATCTATTTATATAAATACACATGGACAGAGAATATTTTCTTGGAGCACTAAATGTGACAATTGCCCTACTGTCTGTGATAAATATACCACACCAGCTACATAGTGCCCGACGAGGAGTTGGGTAGGTAGTGAAGAAAAACATTGACTGAAGCCTGGCAGAGGACTGAATTGTTGTCAACAGCAACAAACATACTGGGAAAGTCAAAGACAGTGAAAAAACAAACAAAAAAAAAACACACAGGCATATAAATACTAACTTTCTAGGATCTTTATTGACTCCAAGTAATCCAGAGTAGAACGAGATGAATCAACGCTATACTCCGCCATCTTTATTTTAATATTAGATGCAACCATTATTCTGTAGGGGACAACGGGTCATAACTTGAGGGGAGTTAACACCCATGATTTTTAAAATGCCTTGATCAATAAGAGTCTAAGTTACAGGGAACATTATTTTCATTTTTCAGTGGACCAATAAATGCATTTGACAGGAAAATAGAAAAACTCTACCACAACAGCAATTAGAACAGCTTGCTGCATTATAAGTATCACTTCCCTGTCAAATTAGTGGTTCATGCTTATTTGAATCTGAACATAACAGGCCAATTCTATCACACCTTGCTAGGCTTGAACTTCCATCCAATCAGAGCATTCCAAATGAACATGATTCTCCACAAAACTAGAGGGCGCTCTGACCAAAAAATTGCCATGATCTAAATAAAAAGAACTGAATGTCCACAGTTATGTCTGTAGGTGTACCTTACCTGCATGCAAAATAAAGTCCAAGATTGGTCGGTTATGTACGTACTTATCCAAAATGAATTCATAACCATTTTAACACGTAGCCAGGGTAGTGAAATTAAACGGTACCCACCGAAAAATACACAGGGTCAGAACCCTGACCAACACATTGAAATAAAGTCCAAGATTGGTCGGTTACGTACGTACTTATCCAGAGTGAATTCATAACCATTTTAACACGTAGCCAGAGTAGTGAAATTAAACGGTACCCACCAAAAAATACACAGGGTCAGAACCCTGACCAACATATTGAAATAAAGTCCAAGATTGGTCGGTTACGTACGTACTTATCCAGAGTGAATTCATAACCATTTTAACACGTAGCCAGAGTAGTGAAATTAAACGGTACCCACCAAAAAATACACAGGATCAGAACCCTGACCAACACATTGAATTAAAGTCCAAGATTGGTCGGTTATGTACGTACTTATCCAAAATGAATTCATACCCATTTTAACACGTAGCCAGGGTAGTGAAATTAAACGGTACCCACCGAAAAATACACAGGGTCAGAACCCTGACCAACACATTGAATTAAAGTCCAAGATTGGTCGGTTATGTACGTACTTATCCAGAGTGACTTCAGACCCATTTTAACACGTAGCCAGGGTAATGAAATTAAACGGTACCCACCGAAAAATACACAGGGTCAGAACCCTGACCAACACATTGAATTAAAGTCCAAGATTGGTTGGTTACGTACGTACTTATCCAGAGTGACTTCAGACCCATTTTAACACGTAGCCAGGGTAATGAAATTAAACGGTACCCACCGAAAAATACACAGGGTCAAAACCCTGACCAACACATTGAAATAAAGTCTAAGATTGGTCGGTTATGTACGTACTTATCCAAAATGAATTCATAACCATTTTAACACGTAGCCAGGGTAATGAAATTAAACGGTACCCACCGAAAAATACACAGGGTCAGAACCCTGACCAACACATTGAAATAAAGTCCAAGATTGGTCGGTTATGTACGTACTTATCCAAAATGAATTCATAACCATTTTAACATGTAGCCAGGGTAATGAAATTAAACGGTACCCACCGAAAAATACACAGGGTCAGAACCCTGACCAACACATTGAAATAAAGTCCAAGATTGGTCGGTTACGTACGTACTTATCCAGAGTGAATTCATAACCATTTTAACACGTAGCCAGAGTAGTGAAATTAAACGGTACCCACCAAAAAATACACAGGGTCAGAACCCTGACCAACATATTGAAATAAAGTCCAAGATTGGTCGGTTACGTACGTACTTATCCAGAGTGAATTCATAACCATTTTAACACGTAGCCAGAGTAGTGAAATTAAACGGTACCCACCAAAAAATACACAGGATCAGAACCCTGACCAACACATTGAATTAAAGTCCAAGATTGGTCGGTTATGTACGTACTTATCCAAAATGAATTCATACCCATTTTAACACGTAGCCAGGGTAGTGAAATTAAACGGTACCCACCGAAAAATACACAGGGTCAAAACCCTGACCAACATATTGAAATAAAGTCCAAGATTGGTCGGTTATGTACGTACTTATCCAAAATGAATTCATAACCATTTTAACACGTAGCCAGGGTAGTGAAATTAAACGGTACCCACCAAAAAATACACAGGGTCAGAACCCTGACCAACATATTGAAATAAAGTCCAAGATTGGTCGGTTACGTACGTACTTATCCAGAGTGAATTCATAACCATTTTAACACGTAGCCAGAGTAGTGAAATTAAACGGTACCCACCGAAAAATACACAGGGTCAAAACCCTGACCAACACATTGAAATAAAGTCCAAGATTGGTCGGTTATGTACGTACTTATCCAGAGTGAATTCATAACCATTTTAACACGTAGCCAGGGTAATGAAATTAAACGGTACCCACCAAAAAATACACAGGGTCAGAACCCTGACCAACACATTGAATTAAAGTCCAAGATTGGTCGGTTATGTACGTACTTATCCAAAATGAATTCATACCCATTTTAACACGTAGCCAGGGTAGTGAAATTAAACGGTACCCACCGAAAAATACACAGGGTCAAAACCCTGACCAACATATTGAAATAAAGTCCAAGATTGGTCGGTTATGTACGTACTTATCCAAAATGAATTCATAACCATTTTAACACGTAGCCAGGGTAGTGAAATTAAACGGTACCCACCGAAAAATACACAGGGTCAGAACCCTGACCAACACATTGAAATAAAGTCCAAGATTGGTCGGTTACGTACGTACTTATCCAGAGTGAATTCATAACCATTTTAACACGTAGCCAGAGTAGTGAAATTAAACGGTACCCACCAAAAAATACACAGGGTCAGAACCCTGACCAACATATTGAAATAAAGTCCAAGATTGGTCGGTTACGTACGTACTTATCTAGAGTGAATTCATAACCATTTTAACACGTAGCCAGGGTAATGAACCAATGCATTGCCTGATATTAAATGTTAACTAACGCTTTAGTACATATGTATAAGCATTCAGTAATTTTAATGAAAAAAAAGTACATTTATCTTAGTAATAGTGACACCTGTTGTTTAGTGTGATGAACCCCCACGGTTGGGTACAGGAGCATAGAAGTTTTTAATTAAAATTGTTTTCCATAAGAAAAATGAAACCATCATACATGGCCTTATAAACAGCCTTTTACTTCATAGTGGGGTGGGTGGAGTAAAGCTGTGATTATTTTTATTACTTTCTGACCATCTAGTTTGCCATTTACCATGTCCATATAAACTAAAGCTCCAGCCAATATCAGATTTGACTACTTGTTTCAAGCTATGGCACTTGGAAATGAGTGTTGTGACATGTGGCAAATGTCCAACTGTCTTGGTTAATAAGATTGGCTATATTTCAACTAGAAACAGGTAAACCAGTATACCTGTATGTACGAAGCCAGTGAATGTTATTCAAGCCAAAGAAACTGCATCTATTTATATAAATACACATGGACAGAGAATATTTTCTTGGAGCACTAAATGTGACAATTGCCCTACTGTCTGTGATAAATATACCACACCAGCTACATAGTGCCCGACGAGGAGTTGGGTAGGTAGTGAAGAAAAACATTGACTGAAGCCTGGCAGAGGACTGAATTGTTGTCAACAGCAACAAACATACTGGGAAAGTCAAAGACAGTGAAAAAACAAACAAAAAAAAAACACACAGGCATATAAATACTAACTTTCTAGGATCTTTATTGACTCCAAGTAATCCAGAGTAGAACGAGATGAATCAACGCTATACTCCGCCATCTTTATTTTAATATTAGATGCAACCATTATTCTGTAGGGGACAACGGGTCATAACTTGAGGGGAGTTAACACCCATGATTTTTAAAATGCCTTGATCAATAAGAGTCTAAGTTACAGGGAACATTATTTTCATTTTTCAGTGGACCAATAAATGCATTTGACAGGAAAATAGAAAAACTCTACCACAACAGCAATTAGAACAGCTTGCTGCATTATAAGTATCACTTCCCTGTCAAATTAGTGGTTCATGCTTATTTGAATCTGAACATAACAGGCCAATTCTATCACACCTTGCTAGGCTTGAACTTCCATCCAATCAGAGCATTCCAAATGAACATGATTCTCCACAAAACTAGAGGGCGCTCTGACCAAAAAATTGCCATGATCTAAATAAAAAGAACTGAATGTCCACAGTTATGTCTGTAGGTGTACCTTACCTGCATGCAAAATAAAGTCCAAGATTGGTCGGTTATGTACGTACTTATCCAAAATGAATTCATAACCATTTTAACACGTAGCCAGGGTAGTGAAATTAAACGGTACCCACCAAAAAATACACAGGATCAGAACCCTGACCAACACATTGAATTAAAGTCCAAGATTGGTCGGTTATGTACGTACTTATCCAAAATGAATTCATACCCATTTTAACACGTAGCCAGGGTAGTGAAATTAAACGGTACCCACCGAAAAATACACAGGGTCAAAACCCTGACCAACATATTGAAATAAAGTCCAAGATTGGTCGGTTATGTACGTACTTATCCAAAATGAATTCATAACCATTTTAACACGTAGCCAGGGTAGTGAAATTAAACGGTACCCACCAAAAAATACACAGGGTCAGAACCCTGACCAACATATTGAAATAAAGTCCAAGATTGGTCGGTTACGTACGTACTTATCCAGAGTGAATTCATAACCATTTTAACACGTAGCCAGAGTAGTGAAATTAAACGGTACCCACCGAAAAATACACAGGGTCAAAACCCTGACCAACACATTGAAATAAAGTCCAAGATTGGTCGGTTATGTACGTACTTATCCAGAGTGAATTCATAACCATTTTAACACGTAGCCAGGGTAATGAAATTAAACGGTACCCACCAAAAAATACACAGGGTCAGAACCCTGACCAACACATTGAATTAAAGTCCAAGATTGGTCGGTTATGTACGTACTTATCCAAAATGAATTCATACCCATTTTAACACGTAGCCAGGGTAGTGAAATTAAACGGTACCCACCGAAAAATACACAGGGTCAAAACCCTGACCAACATATTGAAATAAAGTCCAAGATTGGTCGGTTATGTACGTACTTATCCAAAATGAATTCATAACCATTTTAACACGTAGCCAGGGTAGTGAAATTAAACGGTACCCACCGAAAAATACACAGGGTCAGAACCCTGACCAACACATTGAAATAAAGTCCAAGATTGGTCGGTTACGTACGTACTTATCCAGAGTGAATTCATAACCATTTTAACACGTAGCCAGAGTAGTGAAATTAAACGGTACCCACCAAAAAATACACAGGGTCAGAACCCTGACCAACATATTGAAATAAAGTCCAAGATTGGTCGGTTACGTACGTACTTATCTAGAGTGAATTCATAACCATTTTAACACGTAGCCAGGGTAATGAACCAATGCATTGCCTGATATTAAATGTTAACTAACGCTTTAGTACATATGTATAAGCATTCAGTAATTTTAATGAAAAAAAAGTACATTTATCTTAGTAATAGTGACACCTGTTGTTTAGTGTGATGAACCCCCACGGTTGGGTACAGGAGCATAGAAGTTTTTAATTAAAATTGTTTTCCATAAGAAAAATGAAACCATCATACATGGCCTTATAAACAGCCTTTTACTTCATAGTGGGGTGGGTGGAGTAAAGCTGTGATTATTTTTATTACTTTCTGACCATCTAGTTTGCCATTTACCATGTCCATATAAACTAAAGCTCCAGCCAATATCAGATTTGACTACTTGTTTCAAGCTATGGCACTTGGAAATGAGTGTTGTGACATGTGGCAAATGTCCAACTGTCTTGGTTAATAAGATTGGCTATATTTCAACTAGAAACAGGTAAACCAGTATACCTGTATGTACGAAGCCAGTGAATGTTATTCAAGCCAAAGAAACTGCATCTATTTATATAAATACACATGGACAGAGAATATTTTCTTGGAGCACTAAATGTGACAATTGCCCTACTGTCTGTGATAAATATACCACACCAGCTACATAGTGCCCGACGAGGAGTTGGGTAGGTAGTGAAGAAAAACATTGACTGAAGCCTGGCAGAGGACTGAATTGTTGTCAACAGCAACAAACATACTGGGAAAGTCAAAGACAGTGAAAAAACAAACAAAAAAAAAACACACAGGCATATAAATACTAACTTTCTAGGATCTTTATTGACTCCAAGTAATCCAGAGTAGAACGAGATGAATCAACGCTATACTCCGCCATCTTTATTTTAATATTAGATGCAACCATTATTCTGTAGGGGACAACGGGTCATAACTTGAGGGGAGTTAACACCCATGATTTTTAAAATGCCTTGATCAATAAGAGTCTAAGTTACAGGGAACATTATTTTCATTTTTCAGTGGACCAATAAATGCATTTGACAGGAAAATAGAAAAACTCTACCACAACAGCAATTAGAACAGCTTGCTGCATTATAAGTATCACTTCCCTGTCAAATTAGTGGTTCATGCTTATTTGAATCTGAACATAACAGGCCAATTCTATCACACCTTGCTAGGCTTGAACTTCCATCCAATCAGAGCATTCCAAATGAACATGATTCTCCACAAAACTAGAGGGCGCTCTGACCAAAAAATTGCCATGATCTAAATAAAAAGAACTGAATGTCCACAGTTATGTCTGTAGGTGTACCTTACCTGCATGCAAAATAAAGTCCAAGATTGGTCGGTTATGTACGTACTTATCCAAAATGAATTCATAACCATTTTAACACGTAGCCAGGGTAATGAAATTAAACGGTACCCACCAAAAAATACACAGGGTCAGAACCCTGACCAACACATTGAATTAAAGTCCAAGATTGGTCGGTTATGTACGTACTTATCCAAAATGAATTCAGACCCATTTTAACACGTAGCCAGGGTAATGAAATTAAACGGTACCCACCGAAAAATACACAGGGTCAGAACCCTGACCAACACATTGAATTAAAGTCCAAGATTGGTTGGTTACGTACGTACTTATCCAAAATGAATTCAGACCCATTTTAACACGTAGCCAGGGTAATGAAATTAAACGGTACCCACCGAAAAATACACAGGGTCAGAACCCTGACCAACACATTGAATTAAAGTCCAAGATTGGTTGGTTACGTACGTACTTATCCAGAGTGACTTCAGACCCATTTTAACACGTAGCCAGGGTAATGAAATTAAACGGTACCCACCGAAAAATACACAGGGTCAGAACCCTGACCAACACATTGAAATAAAGTCCAAGATTGGTCGGTTACGTACGTACTTATCCAGAGTGAATTCATAACCATTTTAACACGTAGCCAGAGTAGTGAAATTAAACGGTACCCACCAAAAAATACACAGGGTCAGAACCCTGACCAACACATTGAAATAAAGTCCAAGATTGGTCGGTTACGTACGTACTTATCCAGAGTGAATTCATAACCATTTTAACACGTAGCCAGAGTAGTGAAATTAAACGGTACCCACCAAAAAATACACAGGGTCAGAACCCTGACCAACATATTGAAATAAAGTCCAAGATTGGTCGGTTACGTACGTACTTATCCAGAGTGAATTCATAACCATTTTAACACGTAGCCAGAGTAGTGAAATTAAACGGTACCCACCAAAAAATACACAGGGTCAGAACCCTGACCAACACATTGAATTAAAGTCCAAGATTGGTCGGTTATGTACGTACTTATCCAAAATGAATTCATAACCATTTTAACACGTAGCCAGGGTAGTGAAATTAAACGGTACCCACCGAAAAATACACAGGGTCAAAACCCTGACCAACACATTGAAATAAAGTCCAAGATTGGTCGGTTATGTACGTACTTATCCAGAGTGAATTCATAACCATTTTAACACGTAGCCAGGGTAATGAAATTAAACGGTACCCACCGAAAAATACACAGGGTCAGAACCCTGACCAACACATTGAATTAAAGTCCAAGATTGGTCGGTTATGTACGTACTTATCCAAAATGAATTCATACCCATTTTAACACGTAGCCAGGGTAGTGAAATTAAACGGTACCCACCGAAAAATACACAGGGTCAAAACCCTGACCAACATATTGAAATAAAGTCCAAGATTGGTCGGTTATGTACGTACTTATCCAAAATGAATTCATAACCATTTTAACACGTAGCCAGGGTAGTGAAATTAAACGGTACCCACCGAAAAATACACAGGGTCAGAACCCTGACCAACACATTGAAATAAAGTCCAAGATTGGTCGGTTACGTACGTACTTATCCAGAGTGAATTCATAACCATTTTAACACGTAGCCAGAGTAGTGAAATTAAACGGTACCCACCAAAAAATACACAGGGTCAGAACCCTGACCAACATATTGAAATAAAGTCCAAGATTGGTCGGTTACGTACGTACTTATCCAGAGTGAATTCATAACCATTTTAACACGTAGCCAGAGTAGTGAAATTAAACGGTACCCACCAAAAAATACACAGGATCAGAACCCTGACCAACACATTGAATTAAAGTCCAAGATTGGTCGGTTATGTACGTACTTATCCAAAATGAATTCATACCCATTTTAACACGTAGCCAGGGTAATGAAATTAAACGGTACCCACCGAAAAATACACAGGGTCAGAACCCTGACCAACACATTGAATTAAAGTCCAAGATTGGTCGGTTATGTACGTACTTATCCAGAGTGACTTCAGACCCATTTTAACACGTAGCCAGGGTAATGAAATTAAACGGTACCCACCGAAAAATACACAGGGTCAGAACCCTGACCAACACATTGAATTAAAGTCCAAGATTGGTTGGTTACGTACGTACTTATCCAGAGTGACTTCAGACCCATTTTAACACGTAGCCAGGGTAATGAAATTAAACGGTACCCACCGAAAAATACACAGGGTCAAAACCCTGACCAACACATTGAAATAAAGTCTAAGATTGGTCGGTTATGTACGTACTTATCCAAAATGAATTCATAACCATTTTAACACGTAGCCAGGGTAATGAAATTAAACGGTACCCACCGAAAAATACACAGGGTCAGAACCCTGACCAACACATTGAAATAAAGTCCAAGATTGGTCGGTTACGTACGTACTTATCCAGAGTGAATTCATAACCATTTTAACACGTAGCCAGAGTAGTGAAATTAAACGGTACCCACCAAAAAATACACAGGGTCAGAACCCTGACCAACATATTGAAATAAAGTCCAAGATTGGTCGGTTACGTACGTACTTATCCAGAGTGAATTCATAACCATTTTAACACGTAGCCAGAGTAGTGAAATTAAACGGTACCCACCAAAAAATACACAGGATCAGAACCCTGACCAACACATTGAATTAAAGTCCAAGATTGGTCGGTTATGTACGTACTTATCCAAAATGAATTCATACCCATTTTAACACGTAGCCAGGGTAGTGAAATTAAACGGTACCCACCGAAAAATACACAGGGTCAAAACCCTGACCAACATATTGAAATAAAGTCCAAGATTGGTCGGTTATGTACGTACTTATCCAAAATGAATTCATAACCATTTTAACACGTAGCCAGGGTAGTGAAATTAAACGGTACCCACCAAAAAATACACAGGGTCAGAACCCTGACCAACATATTGAAATAAAGTCCAAGATTGGTCGGTTACGTACGTACTTATCCAGAGTGAATTCATAACCATTTTAACACGTAGCCAGAGTAGTGAAATTAAACGGTACCCACCGAAAAATACACAGGGTCAAAACCCTGACCAACACATTGAAATAAAGTCCAAGATTGGTCGGTTATGTACGTACTTATCCAGAGTGAATTCATAACCATTTTAACACGTAGCCAGGGTAATGAAATTAAACGGTACCCACCAAAAAATACACAGGGTCAGAACCCTGACCAACACATTGAATTAAAGTCCAAGATTGGTCGGTTATGTACGTACTTATCCAAAATGAATTCATACCCATTTTAACACGTAGCCAGGGTAGTGAAATTAAACGGTACCCACCGAAAAATACACAGGGTCAAAACCCTGACCAACATATTGAAATAAAGTCCAAGATTGGTCGGTTATGTACGTACTTATCCAAAATGAATTCATAACCATTTTAACACGTAGCCAGGGTAGTGAAATTAAACGGTACCCACCGAAAAATACACAGGGTCAGAACCCTGACCAACACATTGAAATAAAGTCCAAGATTGGTCGGTTACGTACGTACTTATCCAGAGTGAATTCATAACCATTTTAACACGTAGCCAGAGTAGTGAAATTAAACGGTACCCACCAAAAAATACACAGGGTCAGAACCCTGACCAACATATTGAAATAAAGTCCAAGATTGGTCGGTTACGTACGTACTTATCTAGAGTGAATTCATAACCATTTTAACACGTAGCCAGGGTAATGAACCAATGCATTGCCTGATATTAAATGTTAACTAACGCTTTAGTACATATGTATAAGCATTCAGTAATTTTAATGAAAAAAAAGTACATTTATCTTAGTAATAGTGACACCTGTTGTTTAGTGTGATGAACCCCCACGGTTGGGTACAGGAGCATAGAAGTTTTTAATTAAAATTGTTTTCCATAAGAAAAATGAAACCATCATACATGGCCTTATAAACAGCCTTTTACTTCATAGTGGGGTGGGTGGAGTAAAGCTGTGATTATTTTTATTACTTTCTGACCATCTAGTTTGCCATTTACCATGTCCATATAAACTAAAGCTCCAGCCAATATCAGATTTGACTACTTGTTTCAAGCTATGGCACTTGGAAATGAGTGTTGTGACATGTGGCAAATGTCCAACTGTCTTGGTTAATAAGATTGGCTATATTTCAACTAGAAACAGGTAAACCAGTATACCTGTATGTACGAAGCCAGTGAATGTTATTCAAGCCAAAGAAACTGCATCTATTTATATAAATACACATGGACAGAGAATATTTTCTTGGAGCACTAAATGTGACAATTGCCCTACTGTCTGTGATAAATATACCACACCAGCTACATAGTGCCCGACGAGGAGTTGGGTAGGTAGTGAAGAAAAACATTGACTGAAGCCTGGCAGAGGACTGAATTGTTGTCAACAGCAACAAACATACTGGGAAAGTCAAAGACAGTGAAAAAACAAACAAAAAAAAAACACACAGGCATATAAATACTAACTTTCTAGGATCTTTATTGACTCCAAGTAATCCAGAGTAGAACGAGATGAATCAACGCTATACTCCGCCATCTTTATTTTAATATTAGATGCAACCATTATTCTGTAGGGGACAACGGGTCATAACTTGAGGGGAGTTAACACCCATGATTTTTAAAATGCCTTGATCAATAAGAGTCTAAGTTACAGGGAACATTATTTTCATTTTTCAGTGGACCAATAAATGCATTTGACAGGAAAATAGAAAAACTCTACCACAACAGCAATTAGAACAGCTTGCTGCATTATAAGTATCACTTCCCTGTCAAATTAGTGGTTCATGCTTATTTGAATCTGAACATAACAGGCCAATTCTATCACACCTTGCTAGGCTTGAACTTCCATCCAATCAGAGCATTCCAAATGAACATGATTCTCCACAAAACTAGAGGGCGCTCTGACCAAAAAATTGCCATGATCTAAATAAAAAGAACTGAATGTCCACAGTTATGTCTGTAGGTGTACCTTACCTGCATGCAAAATAAAGTCCAAGATTGGTCGGTTATGTACGTACTTATCCAAAATGAATTCATAACCATTTTAACACGTAGCCAGGGTAGTGAAATTAAACGGTACCCACCGAAAAATACACAGGGTCAGAACCCTGACCAACACATTGAAATAAAGTCCAAGATTGGTCGGTTACGTACGTACTTATCCAGAGTGAATTCATAACCATTTTAACACGTAGCCAGAGTAGTGAAATTAAACGGTACCCACCAAAAAATACACAGGGTCAGAACCCTGACCAACATATTGAAATAAAGTCCAAGATTGGTCGGTTACGTACGTACTTATCCAGAGTGAATTCATAACCATTTTAACACGTAGCCAGAGTAGTGAAATTAAACGGTACCCACCAAAAAATACACAGGATCAGAACCCTGACCAACACATTGAATTAAAGTCCAAGATTGGTCGGTTATGTACGTACTTATCCAAAATGAATTCATACCCATTTTAACACGTAGCCAGGGTAGTGAAATTAAACGGTACCCACCGAAAAATACACAGGGTCAGAACCCTGACCAACACATTGAATTAAAGTCCAAGATTGGTCGGTTATGTACGTACTTATCCAGAGTGACTTCAGACCCATTTTAACACGTAGCCAGGGTAATGAAATTAAACGGTACCCACCGAAAAATACACAGGGTCAGAACCCTGACCAACACATTGAATTAAAGTCCAAGATTGGTTGGTTACGTACGTACTTATCCAGAGTGACTTCAGACCCATTTTAACACGTAGCCAGGGTAATGAAATTAAACGGTACCCACCGAAAAATACACAGGGTCAAAACCCTGACCAACACATTGAAATAAAGTCTAAGATTGGTCGGTTATGTACGTACTTATCCAAAATGAATTCATAACCATTTTAACACGTAGCCAGGGTAATGAAATTAAACGGTACCCACCGAAAAATACACAGGGTCAGAACCCTGACCAACACATTGAAATAAAGTCCAAGATTGGTCGGTTATGTACGTACTTATCCAAAATGAATTCATAACCATTTTAACATGTAGCCAGGGTAATGAAATTAAACGGTACCCACCGAAAAATACACAGGGTCAGAACCCTGACCAACACATTGAAATAAAGTCCAAGATTGGTCGGTTACGTACGTACTTATCCAGAGTGAATTCATAACCATTTTAACACGTAGCCAGAGTAGTGAAATTAAACGGTACCCACCAAAAAATACACAGGGTCAGAACCCTGACCAACATATTGAAATAAAGTCCAAGATTGGTCGGTTACGTACGTACTTATCCAGAGTGAATTCATAACCATTTTAACACGTAGCCAGAGTAGTGAAATTAAACGGTACCCACCAAAAAATACACAGGATCAGAACCCTGACCAACACATTGAATTAAAGTCCAAGATTGGTCGGTTATGTACGTACTTATCCAAAATGAATTCATACCCATTTTAACACGTAGCCAGGGTAGTGAAATTAAACGGTACCCACCGAAAAATACACAGGGTCAAAACCCTGACCAACATATTGAAATAAAGTCCAAGATTGGTCGGTTATGTACGTACTTATCCAAAATGAATTCATAACCATTTTAACACGTAGCCAGGGTAGTGAAATTAAACGGTACCCACCAAAAAATACACAGGGTCAGAACCCTGACCAACATATTGAAATAAAGTCCAAGATTGGTCGGTTACGTACGTACTTATCCAGAGTGAATTCATAACCATTTTAACACGTAGCCAGAGTAGTGAAATTAAACGGTACCCACCGAAAAATACACAGGGTCAAAACCCTGACCAACACATTGAAATAAAGTCCAAGATTGGTCGGTTATGTACGTACTTATCCAGAGTGAATTCATAACCATTTTAACACGTAGCCAGGGTAATGAAATTAAACGGTACCCACCAAAAAATACACAGGGTCAGAACCCTGACCAACACATTGAATTAAAGTCCAAGATTGGTCGGTTATGTACGTACTTATCCAAAATGAATTCATACCCATTTTAACACGTAGCCAGGGTAGTGAAATTAAACGGTACCCACCGAAAAATACACAGGGTCAAAACCCTGACCAACATATTGAAATAAAGTCCAAGATTGGTCGGTTATGTACGTACTTATCCAAAATGAATTCATAACCATTTTAACACGTAGCCAGGGTAGTGAAATTAAACGGTACCCACCGAAAAATACACAGGGTCAGAACCCTGACCAACACATTGAAATAAAGTCCAAGATTGGTCGGTTACGTACGTACTTATCCAGAGTGAATTCATAACCATTTTAACACGTAGCCAGAGTAGTGAAATTAAACGGTACCCACCAAAAAATACACAGGGTCAGAACCCTGACCAACATATTGAAATAAAGTCCAAGATTGGTCGGTTACGTACGTACTTATCTAGAGTGAATTCATAACCATTTTAACACGTAGCCAGGGTAATGAACCAATGCATTGCCTGATATTAAATGTTAACTAACGCTTTAGTACATATGTATAAGCATTCAGTAATTTTAATGAAAAAAAAGTACATTTATCTTAGTAATAGTGACACCTGTTGTTTAGTGTGATGAACCCCCACGGTTGGGTACAGGAGCATAGAAGTTTTTAATTAAAATTGTTTTCCATAAGAAAAATGAAACCATCATACATGGCCTTATAAACAGCCTTTTACTTCATAGTGGGGTGGGTGGAGTAAAGCTGTGATTATTTTTATTACTTTCTGACCATCTAGTTTGCCATTTACCATGTCCATATAAACTAAAGCTCCAGCCAATATCAGATTTGACTACTTGTTTCAAGCTATGGCACTTGGAAATGAGTGTTGTGACATGTGGCAAATGTCCAACTGTCTTGGTTAATAAGATTGGCTATATTTCAACTAGAAACAGGTAAACCAGTATACCTGTATGTACGAAGCCAGTGAATGTTATTCAAGCCAAAGAAACTGCATCTATTTATATAAATACACATGGACAGAGAATATTTTCTTGGAGCACTAAATGTGACAATTGCCCTACTGTCTGTGATAAATATACCACACCAGCTACATAGTGCCCGACGAGGAGTTGGGTAGGTAGTGAAGAAAAACATTGACTGAAGCCTGGCAGAGGACTGAATTGTTGTCAACAGCAACAAACATACTGGGAAAGTCAAAGACAGTGAAAAAACAAACAAAAAAAAAACACACAGGCATATAAATACTAACTTTCTAGGATCTTTATTGACTCCAAGTAATCCAGAGTAGAACGAGATGAATCAACGCTATACTCCGCCATCTTTATTTTAATATTAGATGCAACCATTATTCTGTAGGGGACAACGGGTCATAACTTGAGGGGAGTTAACACCCATGATTTTTAAAATGCCTTGATCAATAAGAGTCTAAGTTACAGGGAACATTATTTTCATTTTTCAGTGGACCAATAAATGCATTTGACAGGAAAATAGAAAAACTCTACCACAACAGCAATTAGAACAGCTTGCTGCATTATAAGTATCACTTCCCTGTCAAATTAGTGGTTCATGCTTATTTGAATCTGAACATAACAGGCCAATTCTATCACACCTTGCTAGGCTTGAACTTCCATCCAATCAGAGCATTCCAAATGAACATGATTCTCCACAAAACTAGAGGGCGCTCTGACCAAAAAATTGCCATGATCTAAATAAAAAGAACTGAATGTCCACAGTTATGTCTGTAGGTGTACCTTACCTGCATGCAAAATAAAGTCCAAGATTGGTCGGTTATGTACGTACTTATCCAAAATGAATTCATAACCATTTTAACACGTAGCCAGGGTAGTGAAATTAAACGGTACCCACCAAAAAATACACAGGATCAGAACCCTGACCAACACATTGAATTAAAGTCCAAGATTGGTCGGTTATGTACGTACTTATCCAAAATGAATTCATACCCATTTTAACACGTAGCCAGGGTAGTGAAATTAAACGGTACCCACCGAAAAATACACAGGGTCAAAACCCTGACCAACATATTGAAATAAAGTCCAAGATTGGTCGGTTATGTACGTACTTATCCAAAATGAATTCATAACCATTTTAACACGTAGCCAGGGTAGTGAAATTAAACGGTACCCACCAAAAAATACACAGGGTCAGAACCCTGACCAACATATTGAAATAAAGTCCAAGATTGGTCGGTTACGTACGTACTTATCCAGAGTGAATTCATAACCATTTTAACACGTAGCCAGAGTAGTGAAATTAAACGGTACCCACCGAAAAATACACAGGGTCAAAACCCTGACCAACACATTGAAATAAAGTCCAAGATTGGTCGGTTATGTACGTACTTATCCAGAGTGAATTCATAACCATTTTAACACGTAGCCAGGGTAATGAAATTAAACGGTACCCACCAAAAAATACACAGGGTCAGAACCCTGACCAACACATTGAATTAAAGTCCAAGATTGGTCGGTTATGTACGTACTTATCCAAAATGAATTCATACCCATTTTAACACGTAGCCAGGGTAGTGAAATTAAACGGTACCCACCGAAAAATACACAGGGTCAAAACCCTGACCAACATATTGAAATAAAGTCCAAGATTGGTCGGTTATGTACGTACTTATCCAAAATGAATTCATAACCATTTTAACACGTAGCCAGGGTAGTGAAATTAAACGGTACCCACCGAAAAATACACAGGGTCAGAACCCTGACCAACACATTGAAATAAAGTCCAAGATTGGTCGGTTACGTACGTACTTATCCAGAGTGAATTCATAACCATTTTAACACGTAGCCAGAGTAGTGAAATTAAACGGTACCCACCAAAAAATACACAGGGTCAGAACCCTGACCAACATATTGAAATAAAGTCCAAGATTGGTCGGTTACGTACGTACTTATCTAGAGTGAATTCATAACCATTTTAACACGTAGCCAGGGTAATGAACCAATGCATTGCCTGATATTAAATGTTAACTAACGCTTTAGTACATATGTATAAGCATTCAGTAATTTTAATGAAAAAAAAGTACATTTATCTTAGTAATAGTGACACCTGTTGTTTAGTGTGATGAACCCCCACGGTTGGGTACAGGAGCATAGAAGTTTTTAATTAAAATTGTTTTCCATAAGAAAAATGAAACCATCATACATGGCCTTATAAACAGCCTTTTACTTCATAGTGGGGTGGGTGGAGTAAAGCTGTGATTATTTTTATTACTTTCTGACCATCTAGTTTGCCATTTACCATGTCCATATAAACTAAAGCTCCAGCCAATATCAGATTTGACTACTTGTTTCAAGCTATGGCACTTGGAAATGAGTGTTGTGACATGTGGCAAATGTCCAACTGTCTTGGTTAATAAGATTGGCTATATTTCAACTAGAAACAGGTAAACCAGTATACCTGTATGTACGAAGCCAGTGAATGTTATTCAAGCCAAAGAAACTGCATCTATTTATATAAATACACATGGACAGAGAATATTTTCTTGGAGCACTAAATGTGACAATTGCCCTACTGTCTGTGATAAATATACCACACCAGCTACATAGTGCCCGACGAGGAGTTGGGTAGGTAGTGAAGAAAAACATTGACTGAAGCCTGGCAGAGGACTGAATTGTTGTCAACAGCAACAAACATACTGGGAAAGTCAAAGACAGTGAAAAAACAAACAAAAAAAAAACACACAGGCATATAAATACTAACTTTCTAGGATCTTTATTGACTCCAAGTAATCCAGAGTAGAACGAGATGAATCAACGCTATACTCCGCCATCTTTATTTTAATATTAGATGCAACCATTATTCTGTAGGGGACAACGGGTCATAACTTGAGGGGAGTTAACACCCATGATTTTTAAAATGCCTTGATCAATAAGAGTCTAAGTTACAGGGAACATTATTTTCATTTTTCAGTGGACCAATAAATGCATTTGACAGGAAAATAGAAAAACTCTACCACAACAGCAATTAGAACAGCTTGCTGCATTATAAGTATCACTTCCCTGTCAAATTAGTGGTTCATGCTTATTTGAATCTGAACATAACAGGCCAATTCTATCACACCTTGCTAGGCTTGAACTTCCATCCAATCAGAGCATTCCAAATGAACATGATTCTCCACAAAACTAGAGGGCGCTCTGACCAAAAAATTGCCATGATCTAAATAAAAAGAACTGAATGTCCACAGTTATGTCTGTAGGTGTACCTTACCTGCATGCAAAATAAAGTCCAAGATTGGTCGGTTATGTACGTACTTATCCAAAATGAATTCATAACCATTTTAACACGTAGCCAGGGTAGTGAAATTAAACGGTACCCACCGAAAAATACACAGGGTCAGAACCCTGACCAACACATTGAAATAAAGTCCAAGATTGGTCGGTTACGTACGTACTTATCCAGAGTGAATTCATAACCATTTTAACACGTAGCCAGAGTAGTGAAATTAAACGGTACCCACCAAAAAATACACAGGGTCAGAACCCTGACCAACATATTGAAATAAAGTCCAAGATTGGTCGGTTACGTACGTACTTATCCAGAGTGAATTCATAACCATTTTAACACGTAGCCAGAGTAGTGAAATTAAACGGTACCCACCAAAAAATACACAGGATCAGAACCCTGACCAACACATTGAATTAAAGTCCAAGATTGGTCGGTTATGTACGTACTTATCCAAAATGAATTCATACCCATTTTAACACGTAGCCAGGGTAATGAAATTAAACGGTACCCACCGAAAAATACACAGGGTCAGAACCCTGACCAACACATTGAATTAAAGTCCAAGATTGGTCGGTTATGTACGTACTTATCCAGAGTGACTTCAGACCCATTTTAACACGTAGCCAGGGTAATGAAATTAAACGGTACCCACCGAAAAATACACAGGGTCAGAACCCTGACCAACACATTGAATTAAAGTCCAAGATTGGTTGGTTACGTACGTACTTATCCAGAGTGACTTCAGACCCATTTTAACACGTAGCCAGGGTAATGAAATTAAACGGTACCCACCGAAAAATACACAGGGTCAAAACCCTGACCAACACATTGAAATAAAGTCTAAGATTGGTCGGTTATGTACGTACTTATCCAAAATGAATTCATAACCATTTTAACACGTAGCCAGGGTAATGAAATTAAACGGTACCCACCGAAAAATACACAGGGTCAGAACCCTGACCAACACATTGAAATAAAGTCCAAGATTGGTCGGTTATGTACGTACTTATCCAGAGTGAATTCATAACCATTTTAACACGTAGCCAGGGTAATGAACCAATGCATTGCCTGATATTAAATGTTAACTAACGTTTTAGTACATATGTATAAGCATAATGTCCACAGTTATGTCTGTAGGTGTACCTTACCTGCATGCAAAATAAAGTCCAAGATTGGTCGGTTATGTACGTACTTATCCAAAATGAATTCATAACCATTTTAACACGTAGCCAGGGTAGTGAAATTAAACGGTACCCACCGAAAAATACACAGGGTCAAAACCCTGACCAACACATTGAAATAAAGTCTAAGATTGGTCGGTTATGTACGTACTTATCCAAAATGAATTCATAACCATTTTAACACGTAGCCAGGGTAGTGAAATTAAACGGTACCCACCGAAAAATACACAGGGTCAAAACCCTGACCAACATATTGAAATAAAGTCCAAGATTGGTCGGTTATGTACGTACTTATCCAAAATGAATTCATAACCATTTTAACACGTAGCCAGGGTAGTGAAATTAAACGGTACCCACCAAAAAATACACAGGGTCAGAACCCTGACCAACATATTGAAATAAAGTCCAAGATTGGTCGGTTACGTACGTACTTATCCAGAGTGAATTCATAACCATTTTAACACGTAGCCAGAGTAGTGAAATTAAACGGTACCCACCGAAAAATACACAGGGTCAAAACCCTGACCAACACATTGAAATAAAGTCCAAGATTGGTCGGTTATGTACGTACTTATCCAGAGTGAATTCATAACCATTTTAACACGTAGCCAGGGTAATGAAATTAAACGGTACCCACCAAAAAATACACAGGGTCAGAACCCTGACCAACACATTGAATTAAAGTCCAAGATTGGTCGGTTATGTACGTACTTATCCAAAATGAATTCATACCCATTTTAACACGTAGCCAGGGTAGTGAAATTAAACGGTACCCACCGAAAAATACACAGGGTCAAAACCCTGACCAACATATTGAAATAAAGTCCAAGATTGGTCGGTTATGTACGTACTTATCCAAAATGAATTCATAACCATTTTAACACGTAGCCAGGGTAGTGAAATTAAACGGTACCCACCGAAAAATACACAGGGTCAGAACCCTGACCAACACATTGAAATAAAGTCCAAGATTGGTCGGTTACGTACGTACTTATCCAGAGTGAATTCATAACCATTTTAACACGTAGCCAGAGTAGTGAAATTAAACGGTACCCACCAAAAAATACACAGGGTCAGAACCCTGACCAACATATTGAAATAAAGTCCAAGATTGGTCGGTTACGTACGTACTTATCTAGAGTGAATTCATAACCATTTTAACACGTAGCCAGGGTAATGAACCAATGCATTGCCTGATATTAAATGTTAACTAACGCTTTAGTACATATGTATAAGCATTCAGTAATTTTAATGAAAAAAAAGTACATTTATCTTAGTAATAGTGACACCTGTTGTTTAGTGTGATGAACCCCCACGGTTGGGTACAGGAGCATAGAAGTTTTTAATTAAAATTGTTTTCCATAAGAAAAATGAAACCATCATACATGGTCTTATAAACAGCCTTTTACTTCATAGTGGGGTGGGTGGAGTAAAGCTGTGATTATTTTTATTACTTTCTGACCATCTAGTTTGCCATTTACCATGTCCATATAAACTAAAGCTCCAGCCAATATCAGATTTGACTACTTGTTTCAAGCTATGGCACTTGGAAATGAGTGTTGTGACATGTGGCAAATGTCCAACTGTCTTGGTTAATAAGATTGGCTATATTTCAACTAGAAACAGGTAAACCAGTATACCTGTATGTACGAAGCCAGTGAATGTTATTCAAGCCAAAGAAACTGCATCTATTTATATAAATACACATGGACAGAGAATATTTTCTTGGAGCACTAAATGTGACAATTGCCCTACTGTCTGTGATAAATATACCACACCAGCTACATAGTGCCCGACGAGGAGTTGGGTAGGTAGTGAAGAAAAACATTGACTGAAGCCTGGCAGAGGACTGAATTGTTGTCAACAGCAACAAACATACTGGGAAAGTCAAAGACAGTGAAAAAACAAACAAAAAAAAAACACACAGGCATATAAATACTAACTTTCTAGGATCTTTATTGACTCCAAGTAATCCAGAGTAGAACGAGATGAATCAACGCTATACTCCGCCATCTTTATTTTAATATTAGATGCAACCATTATTCTGTAGGGGACAACGGGTCATAACTTGAGGGGAGTTAACACCCATGATTTTTAAAATGCCTTGATCAATAAGAGTCTAAGTTACAGGGAACATTATTTTCATTTTTCAGTGGACCAATAAATGCATTTGACAGGAAAATAGAAAAACTCTACCACAACAGCAATTAGAACAGCTTGCTGCATTATAAGTATCACTTCCCTGTCAAATTAGTGGTTCATGCTTATTTGAATCTGAACATAACAGGCCAATTCTATCACACCTTGCTAGGCTTGAACTTCCATCCAATCAGAGCATTCCAAATGAACATGATTCTCCACAAAACTAGAGGGCGCTCTGACCAAAAAATTGCCATGATCTAAATAAAAAGAACTGAATGTCCACAGTTATGTCTGTAGGTGTACCTTACCTGCATGCAAAATAAAGTCCAAGATTGGTCGGTTATGTACGTACTTATCCAAAATGAATTCATAACCATTTTAACACGTAGCCAGGGTAGTGAAATTAAACGGTACCCACCAAAAAATACACAGGATCAGAACCCTGACCAACACATTGAATTAAAGTCCAAGATTGGTCGGTTATGTACGTACTTATCCAAAATGAATTCATACCCATTTTAACACGTAGCCAGGGTAGTGAAATTAAACGGTACCCACCGAAAAATACACAGGGTCAAAACCCTGACCAACATATTGAAATAAAGTCCAAGATTGGTCGGTTATGTACGTACTTATCCAAAATGAATTCATAACCATTTTAACACGTAGCCAGGGTAGTGAAATTAAACGGTACCCACCAAAAAATACACAGGGTCAGAACCCTGACCAACATATTGAAATAAAGTCCAAGATTGGTCGGTTACGTACGTACTTATCCAGAGTGAATTCATAACCATTTTAACACGTAGCCAGAGTAGTGAAATTAAACGGTACCCACCGAAAAATACACAGGGTCAAAACCCTGACCAACACATTGAAATAAAGTCCAAGATTGGTCGGTTATGTACGTACTTATCCAGAGTGAATTCATAACCATTTTAACACGTAGCCAGGGTAATGAAATTAAACGGTACCCACCAAAAAATACACAGGGTCAGAACCCTGACCAACACATTGAATTAAAGTCCAAGATTGGTCGGTTATGTACGTACTTATCCAAAATGAATTCATACCCATTTTAACACGTAGCCAGGGTAGTGAAATTAAACGGTACCCACCGAAAAATACACAGGGTCAAAACCCTGACCAACATATTGAAATAAAGTCCAAGATTGGTCGGTTATGTACGTACTTATCCAAAATGAATTCATAACCATTTTAACACGTAGCCAGGGTAGTGAAATTAAACGGTACCCACCGAAAAATACACAGGGTCAGAACCCTGACCAACACATTGAAATAAAGTCCAAGATTGGTCGGTTACGTACGTACTTATCCAGAGTGAATTCATAACCATTTTAACACGTAGCCAGAGTAGTGAAATTAAACGGTACCCACCAAAAAATACACAGGGTCAGAACCCTGACCAACATATTGAAATAAAGTCCAAGATTGGTCGGTTACGTACGTACTTATCTAGAGTGAATTCATAACCATTTTAACACGTAGCCAGGGTAATGAACCAATGCATTGCCTGATATTAAATGTTAACTAACGCTTTAGTACATATGTATAAGCATTCAGTAATTTTAATGAAAAAAAAGTACATTTATCTTAGTAATAGTGACACCTGTTGTTTAGTGTGATGAACCCCCACGGTTGGGTACAGGAGCATAGAAGTTTTTAATTAAAATTGTTTTCCATAAGAAAAATGAAACCATCATACATGGCCTT
Organism: Saccoglossus kowalevskii; assembly: GCF_978046115.1. Lineage (NCBI taxonomy): Eukaryota > Metazoa > Hemichordata > Enteropneusta > Harrimaniidae > Saccoglossus > Saccoglossus kowalevskii. Next base: position 26,807 of record NW_028188689.1, read on the forward strand.
ATAAACAGCCTTTTACTTCATAGTGGGGTGGGTGGAGTAAAGCTGTGATTATTTTTATTACTTTCTGACCATCTAGTTTGCCATTTACCATGTCCATATAAACTAAAGCTCCAGCCAATATCAGATTTGACTACTTGTTTCAAGCTATGGCACTTGGAAATGAGTGTTGTGACATGTGGCAAATGTCCAACTGTCTTGGTTAATAAGATTGGCTATATTTCAACTAGAAACAGGTAAACCAGTATACCTGTATGTACGAAGCCAGTGAATGTTATTCAAGCCAAAGAAACTGCATCTATTTATATAAATACACATGGACAGAGAATATTTTCTTGGAGCACTAAATGTGACAATTGCCCTACTGTCTGTGATAAATATACCACACCAGCTACATAGTGCCCGACGAGGAGTTGGGTAGGTAGTGAAGAAAAACATTGACTGAAGCCTGGCAGAGGACTGAATTGTTGTCAACAGCAACAAACATACTGGGAAAGTCAAAGACAGTGAAAAAACAAACAAAAAAAAAACACACAGGCATATAAATACTAACTTTCTAGGATCTTTATTGACTCCAAGTAATCCAGAGTAGAACGAGATGAATCAACGCTATACTCCGCCATCTTTATTTTAATATTAGATGCAACCATTATTCTGTAGGGGACAACGGGTCATAACTTGAGGGGAGTTAACACCCATGATTTTTAAAATGCCTTGATCAATAAGAGTCTAAGTTACAGGGAACATTATTTTCATTTTTCAGTGGACCAATAAATGCATTTGACAGGAAAATAGAAAAACTCTACCACAACAGCAATTAGAACAGCTTGCTGCATTATAAGTATCACTTCCCTGTCAAATTAGTGGTTCATGCTTATTTGAATCTGAACATAACAGGCCAATTCTATCACACCTTGCTAGGCTTGAACTTCCATCCAATCAGAGCATTCCAAATGAACATGATTCTCCACAAAACTAGAGGGCGCTCTGACCAAAAAATTGCCATGATCTAAATAAAAAGAACTGAATGTCCACAGTTATGTCTGTAGGTGTACCTTACCTGCATGCAAAATAAAGTCCAAGATTGGTCGGTTATGTACGTACTTATCCAAAATGAATTCATAACCATTTTAACACGTAGCCAGGGTAGTGAAATTAAACGGTACCCACCAAAAAATACACAGGATCAGAACCCTGACCAACACATTGAATTAAAGTCCAAGATTGGTCGGTTATGTACGTACTTATCCAAAATGAATTCATACCCATTTTAACACGTAGCCAGGGTAGTGAAATTAAACGGTACCCACCGAAAAATACACAGGGTCAAAACCCTGACCAACATATTGAAATAAAGTCCAAGATTGGTCGGTTATGTACGTACTTATCCAAAATGAATTCATAACCATTTTAACACGTAGCCAGGGTAGTGAAATTAAACGGTACCCACCAAAAAATACACAGGGTCAGAACCCTGACCAACATATTGAAATAAAGTCCAAGATTGGTCGGTTACGTACGTACTTATCCAGAGTGAATTCATAACCATTTTAACACGTAGCCAGAGTAGTGAAATTAAACGGTACCCACCGAAAAATACACAGGGTCAAAACCCTGACCAACACATTGAAATAAAGTCCAAGATTGGTCGGTTATGTACGTACTTATCCAGAGTGAATTCATAACCATTTTAACACGTAGCCAGGGTAATGAAATTAAACGGTACCCACCAAAAAATACACAGGGTCAGAACCCTGACCAACACATTGAATTAAAGTCCAAGATTGGTCGGTTATGTACGTACTTATCCAAAATGAATTCATACCCATTTTAACACGTAGCCAGGGTAGTGAAATTAAACGGTACCCACCGAAAAATACACAGGGTCAAAACCCTGACCAACATATTGAAATAAAGTCCAAGATTGGTCGGTTATGTACGTACTTATCCAAAATGAATTCATAACCATTTTAACACGTAGCCAGGGTAGTGAAATTAAACGGTACCCACCGAAAAATACACAGGGTCAGAACCCTGACCAACACATTGAAATAAAGTCCAAGATTGGTCGGTTACGTACGTACTTATCCAGAGTGAATTCATAACCATTTTAACACGTAGCCAGAGTAGTGAAATTAAACGGTACCCACCAAAAAATACACAGGGTCAGAACCCTGACCAACATATTGAAATAAAGTCCAAGATTGGTCGGTTACGTACGTACTTATCTAGAGTGAATTCATAACCATTTTAACACGTAGCCAGGGTAATGAACCAATGCATTGCCTGATATTAAATGTTAACTAACGCTTTAGTACATATGTATAAGCATTCAGTAATTTTAATGAAAAAAAAGTACATTTATCTTAGTAATAGTGACACCTGTTGTTTAGTGTGATGAACCCCCACGGTTGGGTACAGGAGCATAGAAGTTTTTAATTAAAATTGTTTTCCATAAGAAAAATGAAACCATCATACATGGCCTTATAAACAGCCTTTTACTTCATAGTGGGGTGGGTGGAGTAAAGCTGTGATTATTTTTATTACTTTCTGACCATCTAGTTTGCCATTTACCATGTCCATATAAACTAAAGCTCCAGCCAATATCAGATTTGACTACTTGTTTCAAGCTATGGCACTTGGAAATGAGTGTTGTGACATGTGGCAAATGTCCAACTGTCTTGGTTAATAAGATTGGCTATATTTCAACTAGAAACAGGTAAACCAGTATACCTGTATGTACGAAGCCAGTGAATGTTATTCAAGCCAAAGAAACTGCATCTATTTATATAAATACACATGGACAGAGAATATTTTCTTGGAGCACTAAATGTGACAATTGCCCTACTGTCTGTGATAAATATACCACACCAGCTACATAGTGCCCGACGAGGAGTTGGGTAGGTAGTGAAGAAAAACATTGACTGAAGCCTGGCAGAGGACTGAATTGTTGTCAACAGCAACAAACATACTGGGAAAGTCAAAGACAGTGAAAAAACAAACAAAAAAAAAACACACAGGCATATAAATACTAACTTTCTAGGATCTTTATTGACTCCAAGTAATCCAGAGTAGAACGAGATGAATCAACGCTATACTCCGCCATCTTTATTTTAATATTAGATGCAACCATTATTCTGTAGGGGACAACGGGTCATAACTTGAGGGGAGTTAACACCCATGATTTTTAAAATGCCTTGATCAATAAGAGTCTAAGTTACAGGGAACATTATTTTCATTTTTCAGTGGACCAATAAATGCATTTGACAGGAAAATAGAAAAACTCTACCACAACAGCAATTAGAACAGCTTGCTGCATTATAAGTATCACTTCCCTGTCAAATTAGTGGTTCATGCTTATTTGAATCTGAACATAACAGGCCAATTCTATCACACCTTGCTAGGCTTGAACTTCCATCCAATCAGAGCATTCCAAATGAACATGATTCTCCACAAAACTAGAGGGCGCTCTGACCAAAAAATTGCCATGATCTAAATAAAAAGAACTGAATGTCCACAGTTATGTCTGTAGGTGTACCTTACCTGCATGCAAAATAAAGTCCAAGATTGGTCGGTTATGTACGTACTTATCCAAAATGAATTCATAACCATTTTAACACGTAGCCAGGGTAGTGAAATTAAACGGTACCCACCGAAAAATACACAGGGTCAGAACCCTGACCAACACATTGAAATAAAGTCCAAGATTGGTCGGTTACGTACGTACTTATCCAGAGTGAATTCATAACCATTTTAACACGTAGCCAGAGTAGTGAAATTAAACGGTACCCACCAAAAAATACACAGGGTCAGAACCCTGACCAACATATTGAAATAAAGTCCAAGATTGGTCGGTTACGTACGTACTTATCCAGAGTGAATTCATAACCATTTTAACACGTAGCCAGAGTAGTGAAATTAAACGGTACCCACCAAAAAATACACAGGATCAGAACCCTGACCAACACATTGAATTAAAGTCCAAGATTGGTCGGTTATGTACGTACTTATCCAAAATGAATTCATACCCATTTTAACACGTAGCCAGGGTAGTGAAATTAAACGGTACCCACCGAAAAATACACAGGGTCAGAACCCTGACCAACACATTGAATTAAAGTCCAAGATTGGTCGGTTATGTACGTACTTATCCAGAGTGACTTCAGACCCATTTTAACACGTAGCCAGGGTAATGAAATTAAACGGTACCCACCGAAAAATACACAGGGTCAGAACCCTGACCAACACATTGAATTAAAGTCCAAGATTGGTTGGTTACGTACGTACTTATCCAGAGTGACTTCAGACCCATTTTAACACGTAGCCAGGGTAATGAAATTAAACGGTACCCACCGAAAAATACACAGGGTCAAAACCCTGACCAACACATTGAAATAAAGTCTAAGATTGGTCGGTTATGTACGTACTTATCCAAAATGAATTCATAACCATTTTAACACGTAGCCAGGGTAATGAAATTAAACGGTACCCACCGAAAAATACACAGGGTCAGAACCCTGACCAACACATTGAAATAAAGTCCAAGATTGGTCGGTTATGTACGTACTTATCCAAAATGAATTCATAACCATTTTAACATGTAGCCAGGGTAATGAAATTAAACGGTACCCACCGAAAAATACACAGGGTCAGAACCCTGACCAACACATTGAAATAAAGTCCAAGATTGGTCGGTTACGTACGTACTTATCCAGAGTGAATTCATAACCATTTTAACACGTAGCCAGAGTAGTGAAATTAAACGGTACCCACCAAAAAATACACAGGGTCAGAACCCTGACCAACATATTGAAATAAAGTCCAAGATTGGTCGGTTACGTACGTACTTATCCAGAGTGAATTCATAACCATTTTAACACGTAGCCAGAGTAGTGAAATTAAACGGTACCCACCGAAAAATACACAGGGTCAAAACCCTGACCAACACATTGAAATAAAGTCCAAGATTGGTCGGTTATGTACGTACTTATCCAGAGTGAATTCATAACCATTTTAACACGTAGCCAGGGTAATGAAATTAAACGGTACCCACCAAAAAATACACAGGGTCAGAACCCTGACCAACACATTGAATTAAAGTCCAAGATTGGTCGGTTATGTACGTACTTATCCAAAATGAATTCATACCCATTTTAACACGTAGCCAGGGTAGTGAAATTAAACGGTACCCACCGAAAAATACACAGGGTCAAAACCCTGACCAACATATTGAAATAAAGTCCAAGATTGGTCGGTTATGTACGTACTTATCCAAAATGAATTCATAACCATTTTAACACGTAGCCAGGGTAGTGAAATTAAACGGTACCCACCGAAAAATACACAGGGTCAGAACCCTGACCAACACATTGAAATAAAGTCCAAGATTGGTCGGTTACGTACGTACTTATCCAGAGTGAATTCATAACCATTTTAACACGTAGCCAGAGTAGTGAAATTAAACGGTACCCACCAAAAAATACACAGGGTCAGAACCCTGACCAACATATTGAAATAAAGTCCAAGATTGGTCGGTTACGTACGTACTTATCTAGAGTGAATTCATAACCATTTTAACACGTAGCCAGGGTAATGAACCAATGCATTGCCTGATATTAAATGTTAACTAACGCTTTAGTACATATGTATAAGCATTCAGTAATTTTAATGAAAAAAAAGTACATTTATCTTAGTAATAGTGACACCTGTTGTTTAGTGTGATGAACCCCCACGGTTGGGTACAGGAGCATAGAAGTTTTTAATTAAAATTGTTTTCCATAAGAAAAATGAAACCATCATACATGGCCTTATAAACAGCCTTTTACTTCATAGTGGGGTGGGTGGAGTAAAGCTGTGATTATTTTTATTACTTTCTGACCATCTAGTTTGCCATTTACCATGTCCATATAAACTAAAGCTCCAGCCAATATCAGATTTGACTACTTGTTTCAAGCTATGGCACTTGGAAATGAGTGTTGTGACATGTGGCAAATGTCCAACTGTCTTGGTTAATAAGATTGGCTATATTTCAACTAGAAACAGGTAAACCAGTATACCTGTATGTACGAAGCCAGTGAATGTTATTCAAGCCAAAGAAACTGCATCTATTTATATAAATACACATGGACAGAGAATATTTTCTTGGAGCACTAAATGTGACAATTGCCCTACTGTCTGTGATAAATATACCACACCAGCTACATAGTGCCCGACGAGGAGTTGGGTAGGTAGTGAAGAAAAACATTGACTGAAGCCTGGCAGAGGACTGAATTGTTGTCAACAGCAACAAACATACTGGGAAAGTCAAAGACAGTGAAAAAACAAACAAAAAAAAAACACACAGGCATATAAATACTAACTTTCTAGGATCTTTATTGACTCCAAGTAATCCAGAGTAGAACGAGATGAATCAACGCTATACTCCGCCATCTTTATTTTAATATTAGATGCAACCATTATTCTGTAGGGGACAACGGGTCATAACTTGAGGGGAGTTAACACCCATGATTTTTAAAATGCCTTGATCAATAAGAGTCTAAGTTACAGGGAACATTATTTTCATTTTTCAGTGGACCAATAAATGCATTTGACAGGAAAATAGAAAAACTCTACCACAACAGCAATTAGAACAGCTTGCTGCATTATAAGTATCACTTCCCTGTCAAATTAGTGGTTCATGCTTATTTGAATCTGAACATAACAGGCCAATTCTATCACACCTTGCTAGGCTTGAACTTCCATCCAATCAGAGCATTCCAAATGAACATGATTCTCCACAAAACTAGAGGGCGCTCTGACCAAAAAATTGCCATGATCTAAATAAAAAGAACTGAATGTCCACAGTTATGTCTGTAGGTGTACCTTACCTGCATGCAAAATAAAGTCCAAGATTGGTCGGTTATGTACGTACTTATCCAAAATGAATTCATAACCATTTTAACACGTAGCCAGGGTAGTGAAATTAAACGGTACCCACCAAAAAATACACAGGATCAGAACCCTGACCAACACATTGAATTAAAGTCCAAGATTGGTCGGTTATGTACGTACTTATCCAAAATGAATTCATACCCATTTTAACACGTAGCCAGGGTAGTGAAATTAAACGGTACCCACCGAAAAATACACAGGGTCAAAACCCTGACCAACATATTGAAATAAAGTCCAAGATTGGTCGGTTATGTACGTACTTATCCAAAATGAATTCATAACCATTTTAACACGTAGCCAGGGTAGTGAAATTAAACGGTACCCACCAAAAAATACACAGGGTCAGAACCCTGACCAACATATTGAAATAAAGTCCAAGATTGGTCGGTTACGTACGTACTTATCCAGAGTGAATTCATAACCATTTTAACACGTAGCCAGAGTAGTGAAATTAAACGGTACCCACCGAAAAATACACAGGGTCAAAACCCTGACCAACACATTGAAATAAAGTCCAAGATTGGTCGGTTATGTACGTACTTATCCAGAGTGAATTCATAACCATTTTAACACGTAGCCAGGGTAATGAAATTAAACGGTACCCACCAAAAAATACACAGGGTCAGAACCCTGACCAACACATTGAATTAAAGTCCAAGATTGGTCGGTTATGTACGTACTTATCCAAAATGAATTCATACCCATTTTAACACGTAGCCAGGGTAGTGAAATTAAACGGTACCCACCGAAAAATACACAGGGTCAAAACCCTGACCAACATATTGAAATAAAGTCCAAGATTGGTCGGTTATGTACGTACTTATCCAAAATGAATTCATAACCATTTTAACACGTAGCCAGGGTAGTGAAATTAAACGGTACCCACCGAAAAATACACAGGGTCAGAACCCTGACCAACACATTGAAATAAAGTCCAAGATTGGTCGGTTACGTACGTACTTATCCAGAGTGAATTCATAACCATTTTAACACGTAGCCAGAGTAGTGAAATTAAACGGTACCCACCAAAAAATACACAGGGTCAGAACCCTGACCAACATATTGAAATAAAGTCCAAGATTGGTCGGTTACGTACGTACTTATCTAGAGTGAATTCATAACCATTTTAACACGTAGCCAGGGTAATGAACCAATGCATTGCCTGATATTAAATGTTAACTAACGCTTTAGTACATATGTATAAGCATTCAGTAATTTTAATGAAAAAAAAGTACATTTATCTTAGTAATAGTGACACCTGTTGTTTAGTGTGATGAACCCCCACGGTTGGGTACAGGAGCATAGAAGTTTTTAATTAAAATTGTTTTCCATAAGAAAAATGAAACCATCATACATGGCCTTATAAACAGCCTTTTACTTCATAGTGGGGTGGGTGGAGTAAAGCTGTGATTATTTTTATTACTTTCTGACCATCTAGTTTGCCATTTACCATGTCCATATAAACTAAAGCTCCAGCCAATATCAGATTTGACTACTTGTTTCAAGCTATGGCACTTGGAAATGAGTGTTGTGACATGTGGCAAATGTCCAACTGTCTTGGTTAATAAGATTGGCTATATTTCAACTAGAAACAGGTAAACCAGTATACCTGTATGTACGAAGCCAGTGAATGTTATTCAAGCCAAAGAAACTGCATCTATTTATATAAATACACATGGACAGAGAATATTTTCTTGGAGCACTAAATGTGACAATTGCCCTACTGTCTGTGATAAATATACCACACCAGCTACATAGTGCCCGACGAGGAGTTGGGTAGGTAGTGAAGAAAAACATTGACTGAAGCCTGGCAGAGGACTGAATTGTTGTCAACAGCAACAAACATACTGGGAAAGTCAAAGACAGTGAAAAAACAAACAAAAAAAAAACACACAGGCATATAAATACTAACTTTCTAGGATCTTTATTGACTCCAAGTAATCCAGAGTAGAACGAGATGAATCAACGCTATACTCCGCCATCTTTATTTTAATATTAGATGCAACCATTATTCTGTAGGGGACAACGGGTCATAACTTGAGGGGAGTTAACACCCATGATTTTTAAAATGCCTTGATCAATAAGAGTCTAAGTTACAGGGAACATTATTTTCATTTTTCAGTGGACCAATAAATGCATTTGACAGGAAAATAGAAAAACTCTACCACAACAGCAATTAGAACAGCTTGCTGCTTTATAAGTATCACTTCCCTGTCAAATTAGTGGTTCATGCTTATTTGAATCTGAACATAACAGGCCAATTCTATCACACCTTGCTAGGCTTGAACTTCCATCCAATCAGAGCATTCCAAATGAACATGATTCTCCACAAAACTAGAGGGCGCTCTGACCAAAAAATTGCCATGATCTAAATAAAAAGAACTGAATGTCCACAGTTATGTCTGTAGGTGTACCTTACCTGCATGCAAAATAAAGTCCAAGATTGGTCGGTTATGTACGTACTTATCCAAAATGAATTCATAACCATTTTAACACGTAGCCAGGGTAGTGAAATTAAACGGTACCCACCAAAAAATACACAGGATCAGAACCCTGACCAACACATTGAATTAAAGTCCAAGATTGGTCGGTTATGTACGTACTTATCCAAAATGAATTCATACCCATTTTAACACGTAGCCAGGGTAGTGAAATTAAACGGTACCCACCGAAAAATACACAGGGTCAAAACCCTGACCAACATATTGAAATAAAGTCCAAGATTGGTCGGTTATGTACGTACTTATCCAAAATGAATTCATAACCATTTTAACACGTAGCCAGGGTAGTGAAATTAAACGGTACCCACCAAAAAATACACAGGGTCAGAACCCTGACCAACATATTGAAATAAAGTCCAAGATTGGTCGGTTACGTACGTACTTATCCAGAGTGAATTCATAACCATTTTAACACGTAGCCAGAGTAGTGAAATTAAACGGTACCCACCGAAAAATACACAGGGTCAAAACCCTGACCAACACATTGAAATAAAGTCCAAGATTGGTCGGTTATGTACGTACTTATCCAGAGTGAATTCATAACCATTTTAACACGTAGCCAGGGTAATGAAATTAAACGGTACCCACCAAAAAATACACAGGGTCAGAACCCTGACCAACACATTGAATTAAAGTCCAAGATTGGTCGGTTATGTACGTACTTATCCAAAATGAATTCATACCCATTTTAACACGTAGCCAGGGTAGTGAAATTAAACGGTACCCACCGAAAAATACACAGGGTCAAAACCCTGACCAACATATTGAAATAAAGTCCAAGATTGGTCGGTTATGTACGTACTTATCCAAAATGAATTCATAACCATTTTAACACGTAGCCAGGGTAGTGAAATTAAACGGTACCCACCGAAAAATACACAGGGTCAGAACCCTGACCAACACATTGAAATAAAGTCCAAGATTGGTCGGTTACGTACGTACTTATCCAGAGTGAATTCATAACCATTTTAACACGTAGCCAGAGTAGTGAAATTAAACGGTACCCACCAAAAAATACACAGGGTCAGAACCCTGACCAACATATTGAAATAAAGTCCAAGATTGGTCGGTTACGTACGTACTTATCTAGAGTGAATTCATAACCATTTTAACACGTAGCCAGGGTAATGAACCAATGCATTGCCTGATATTAAATGTTAACTAACGCTTTAGTACATATGTATAAGCATTCAGTAATTTTAATGAAAAAAAAGTACATTTATCTTAGTAATAGTGACACCTGTTGTTTAGTGTGATGAACCCCCACGGTTGGGTACAGGAGCATAGAAGTTTTTAATTAAAATTGTTTTCCATAAGAAAAATGAAACCATCATACATGGCCTTATAAACAGCCTTTTACTTCATAGTGGGGTGGGTGGAGTAAAGCTGTGATTATTTTTATTACTTTCTGACCATCTAGTTTGCCATTTACCATGTCCATATAAACTAAAGCTCCAGCCAATATCAGATTTGACTACTTGTTTCAAGCTATGGCACTTGGAAATGAGTGTTGTGACATGTGGCAAATGTCCAACTGTCTTGGTTAATAAGATTGGCTATATTTCAACTAGAAACAGGTAAACCAGTATACCTGTATGTACGAAGCCAGTGAATGTTATTCAAGCCAAAGAAACTGCATCTATTTATATAAATACACATGGACAGAGAATATTTTCTTGGAGCACTAAATGTGACAATTGCCCTACTGTCTGTGATAAATATACCACACCAGCTACATAGTGCCCGACGAGGAGTTGGGTAGGTAGTGAAGAAAAACATTGACTGAAGCCTGGCAGAGGACTGAATTGTTGTCAACAGCAACAAACATACTGGGAAAGTCAAAGACAGTGAAAAAACAAACAAAAAAAAAACACACAGGCATATAAATACTAACTTTCTAGGATCTTTATTGACTCCAAGTAATCCAGAGTAGAACGAGATGAATCAACGCTATACTCCGCCATCTTTATTTTAATATTAGATGCAACCATTATTCTGTAGGGGACAACGGGTCATAACTTGAGGGGAGTTAACACCCATGATTTTTAAAATGCCTTGATCAATAAGAGTCTAAGTTACAGGGAACATTATTTTCATTTTTCAGTGGACCAATAAATGCATTTGACAGGAAAATAGAAAAACTCTACCACAACAGCAATTAGAACAGCTTGCTGCATTATAAGTATCACTTCCCTGTCAAATTAGTGGTTCATGCTTATTTGAATCTGAACATAACAGGCCAATTCTATCACACCTTGCTAGGCTTGAACTTCCATCCAATCAGAGCATTCCAAATGAACATGATTCTCCACAAAACTAGAGGGCGCTCTGACCAAAAAATTGCCATGATCTAAATAAAAAGAACTGAATGTCCACAGTTATGTCTGTAGGTGTACCTTACCTGCATGCAAAATAAAGTCCAAGATTGGTCGGTTATGTACGTACTTATCCAAAATGAATTCATAACCATTTTAACACGTAGCCAGGGTAGTGAAATTAAACGGTACCCACCAAAAAATACACAGGATCAGAACCCTGACCAACACATTGAATTAAAGTCCAAGATTGGTCGGTTATGTACGTACTTATCCAAAATGAATTCATACCCATTTTAACACGTAGCCAGGGTAGTGAAATTAAACGGTACCCACCGAAAAATACACAGGGTCAAAACCCTGACCAACATATTGAAATAAAGTCCAAGATTGGTCGGTTATGTACGTACTTATCCAAAATGAATTCATAACCATTTTAACACGTAGCCAGGGTAGTGAAATTAAACGGTACCCACCAAAAAATACACAGGGTCAGAACCCTGACCAACATATTGAAATAAAGTCCAAGATTGGTCGGTTACGTACGTACTTATCCAGAGTGAATTCATAACCATTTTAACACGTAGCCAGAGTAGTGAAATTAAACGGTACCCACCGAAAAATACACAGGGTCAAAACCCTGACCAACACATTGAAATAAAGTCCAAGATTGGTCGGTTATGTACGTACTTATCCAGAGTGAATTCATAACCATTTTAACACGTAGCCAGGGTAATGAAATTAAACGGTACCCACCAAAAAATACACAGGGTCAGAACCCTGACCAACACATTGAATTAAAGTCCAAGATTGGTCGGTTATGTACGTACTTATCCAAAATGAATTCATACCCATTTTAACACGTAGCCAGGGTAGTGAAATTAAACGGTACCCACCGAAAAATACACAGGGTCAAAACCCTGACCAACATATTGAAATAAAGTCCAAGATTGGTCGGTTATGTACGTACTTATCCAAAATGAATTCATAACCATTTTAACACGTAGCCAGGGTAGTGAAATTAAACGGTACCCACCGAAAAATACACAGGGTCAGAACCCTGACCAACACATTGAAATAAAGTCCAAGATTGGTCGGTTACGTACGTACTTATCCAGAGTGAATTCATAACCATTTTAACACGTAGCCAGAGTAGTGAAATTAAACGGTACCCACCAAAAAATACACAGGGTCAGAACCCTGACCAACATATTGAAATAAAGTCCAAGATTGGTCGGTTACGTACGTACTTATCTAGAGTGAATTCATAACCATTTTAACACGTAGCCAGGGTAATGAACCAATGCATTGCCTGATATTAAATGTTAACTAACGCTTTAGTACATATGTATAAGCATTCAGTAATTTTAATGAAAAAAAAGTACATTTATCTTAGTAATAGTGACACCTGTTGTTTAGTGTGATGAACCCCCACGGTTGGGTACAGGAGCATAGAAGTTTTTAATTAAAATTGTTTTCCATAAGAAAAATGAAACCATCATACATGGCCTTATAAACAGCCTTTTACTTCATAGTGGGGTGGGTGGAGTAAAGCTGTGATTATTTTTATTACTTTCTGACCATCTAGTTTGCCATTTACCATGTCCATATAAACTAAAGCTCCAGCCAATATCAGATTTGACTACTTGTTTCAAGCTATGGCACTTGGAAATGAGTGTTGTGACATGTGGCAAATGTCCAACTGTCTTGGTTAATAAGATTGGCTATATTTCAACTAGAAACAGGTAAACCAGTATACCTGTATGTACGAAGCCAGTGAATGTTATTCAAGCCAAAGAAACTGCATCTATTTATATAAATACACATGGACAGAGAATATTTTCTTGGAGCACTAAATGTGACAATTGCCCTACTGTCTGTGATAAATATACCACACCAGCTACATAGTGCCCGACGAGGAGTTGGGTAGGTAGTGAAGAAAAACATTGACTGAAGCCTGGCAGAGGACTGAATTGTTGTCAACAGCAACAAACATACTGGGAAAGTCAAAGACAGTGAAAAAACAAACAAAAAAAAAACACACAGGCATATAAATACTAACTTTCTAGGATCTTTATTGACTCCAAGTAATCCAGAGTAGAACGAGATGAATCAACGCTATACTCCGCCATCTTTATTTTAATATTAGATGCAACCATTATTCTGTAGGGGACAACGGGTCATAACTTGAGGGGAGTTAACACCCATGATTTTTAAAATGCCTTGATCAATAAGAGTCTAAGTTACAGGGAACATTATTTTCATTTTTCAGTGGACCAATAAATGCATTTGACAGGAAAATAGAAAAACTCTACCACAACAGCAATTAGAACAGCTTGCTGCATTATAAGTATCACTTCCCTGTCAAATTAGTGGTTCATGCTTATTTGAATCTGAACATAACAGGCCAATTCTATCACACCTTGCTAGGCTTGAACTTCCATCCAATCAGAGCATTCCAAATGAACATGATTCTCCACAAAACTAGAGGGCGCTCTGACCAAAAAATTGCCATGATCTAAATAAAAAGAACTGAATGTCCACAGTTATGTCTGTAGGTGTACCTTACCTGCATGCAAAATAAAGTCCAAGATTGGTCGGTTATGTACGTACTTATCCAAAATGAATTCATAACCATTTTAACACGTAGCCAGGGTAGTGAAATTAAACGGTACCCACCGAAAAATACACAGGGTCAGAACCCTGACCAACATATTGAAATAAAGTCCAAGATTGGTCGGTTACGTACGTACTTATCCAGAGTGAATTCATAACCATTTTAACACGTAGCCAGAGTAGTGAAATTAAACGGTACCCACCAAAAAATACACAGGGTCAGAACCCTGACCAACATATTGAAATAAAGTCCAAGATTGGTCGGTTACGTACGTACTTATCCAGAGTGAATTCATAACCATTTTAACACGTAGCCAGAGTAGTGAAATTAAACGGTACCCACCAAAAAATACACAGGGTCAGAACCCTGACCAACATATTGAAATAAAGTCCAAGATTGGTCGGTTACGTACGTACTTATCTAGAGTGAATTCATAACCATTTTAACACGTAGCCAGGGTAATGAACCAATGCATTGCCTGATATTAAATGTTAACTAACGCTTTAGTACATATGTATAAGCATTCAGTAATTTTAATGAAAAAAAAGTACATTTATCTTAGTAATAGTGACACCTGTTGTTTAGTGTGATGAACCCCCACGGTTGGGTACAGGAGCATAGAAGTTTTTAATTAAAATTGTTTTCCATAAGAAAAATGAAACCATCATACATGGCCTTATAAACAGCCTTTTACTTCATAGTGGGGTGGGTGGAGTAAAGCTGTGATTATTTTTATTACTTTCTGACCATCTAGTTTGCCATTTACCATGTCCATATAAACTAAAGCTCCAGCCAATATCAGATTTGACTACTTGTTTCAAGCTATGGCACTTGGAAATGAGTGTTGTGACATGTGGCAAATGTCCAACTGTCTTGGTTAATAAGATTGGCTATATTTCAACTAGAAACAGGTAAACCAGTATACCTGTATGTACGAAGCCAGTGATCGTTATTCAAGCCAAAGAAACTGCATCTATTTATATAAATACACATGGACAGAGAATATTTTCTTGGAGCACTAAATGTGACAATTGCCCTACTGTCTGTGATAAATATACCACACCAGCTACATAGTGCCCGACGAGGAGTTGGGTAGGTAGTGAAGAAAAACATTGACTGAAGCCTGGCAGAGGACTGAATTGTTGTCAACAGCAACAAACATACTGGGAAAGTCAAAGACAGTGAAAAAACAAACAAACAAAAAACACACAGGCATATAAATACTAACTTTCTAGGATCTTTATTGACTCCAAGTAATCCAGAGTAGAACGAGATGAATCAACGCTATACTCCGCCATCTTTATTTTAATATTAGATGCAACCATTATTCTGTAGGGGACAACGGGTCATAACTTGAGGGGAGTTAACACCCATGATTTTTAAAATGCCTTGATCAATAAGAGTCTAAGTTACAGGGAACATTATTTTCATTTTTCAGTGGACCAATAAATGCATTTGACAGGAAAATAGAAAAACTCTACCACAACAGCAATTAGAACAGCTTGCTGCATTATAAGTATCACTTCCCTGTCAAATTAGTGGTTCATGCTTATTTGAATCTGAACATAACAGGCCAATTCTATCACACCTTGCTAGGCTTGAACTTCCATCCAATCAGAGCATTCCAAATGAACATGATTCTCCACAAAACTAGAGGGCGCTCTGACCAAAAAATTGCCATGATCTAAATAAAAAGAACTGAATGTCCACAGTTATGTCTGTAGGTGTACCTTACCTGCATGCAAAATAAAGTCCAAGATTGGTCGGTTATGTACGTACTTATCCAAAATGAATTCATAACCATTTTAACACGTAGCCAGGGTAGTGAAATTAAACGGTACCCACCGAAAAATACACAGGGTCAGAACCCTGACCAACACATTGAAATAAAGTCCAAGATTGGTCGGTTACGTACGTACTTATCCAGAGTGAATTCATAACCATTTTAACACGTAGCCAGAGTAGTGAAATTAAACGGTACCCACCAAAAAATACACAGGGTCAGAACCCTGACCAACATATTGAAATAAAGTCCAAGATTGGTCGGTTACGTACGTACTTATCCAGAGTGAATTCATAACCATTTTAACACGTAGCCAGAGTAGTGAAATTAAACGGTACCCACCAAAAAATACACAGGGTCAGAACCCTGACCAACACATTGAATTAAAGTCCAAGATTGGTCGGTTATGTACGTACTTATCCAAAATGAATTCATAACCATTTTAACACGTAGCCAGGGTAGTGAAATTAAACGGTACCCACCGAAAAATACACAGGGTCAAAACCCTGACCAACACATTGAAATAAAGTCCAAGATTGGTCGGTTATGTACGTACTTATCCAGAGTGAATTCATAACCATTTTAACACGTAGCCAGGGTAATGAAATTAAACGGTACCCACCGAAAAATACACAGGGTCAGAACCCTGACCAACACATTGAATTAAAGTCCAAGATTGGTTGGTTACGTACGTACTTATCCAGAGTGACTTCAGACCCATTTTAACACGTAGCCAGGGTAATGAAATTAAACGGTACCCACCGAAAAATACACAGGGTCAGAACCCTGACCAACACATTGAAATAAAGTCTAAGATTGGTCGGTTATGTACGTACTTATCCAAAATGAATTCATAACCATTTTAACACGTAGCCAGGGTAATGAAATTAAACGGTACCCACCGAAAAATACACAGGGTCAGAACCCTGACCAACACATTGAAATAAAGTCCAAGATTGGTCGGTTATGTACGTACTTATCCAAAATGAATTCATAACCATTTTAACATGTAGCCAGGGTAATGAAATTAAACGGTACCCACCGAAAAATACACAGGGTCAGAACCCTGACCAACATATTGAAATAAAGTCCAAGATTGGTCGGTTACGTACGTACTTATCCAGAGTGAATTCATAACCATTTTAACACGTAGCCAGAGTAGTGAAATTAAACGGTACCCACCAAAAAATACACAGGGTCAGAACCCTGACCAACATATTGAAATAAAGTCCAAGATTGGTCGGTTACGTACGTACTTATCTAGAGTGAATTCATAACCATTTTAACACGTAGCCAGGGTAATGAACCAATGCATTGCCTGATATTAAATGTTAACTAACGCTTTAGTACATATGTATAAGCATTCAGTAATTTTAATGAAAAAAAAGTACATTTATCTTAGTAATAGTGACACCTGTTGTTTAGTGTGATGAACCCCCACGGTTGGGTACAGGAGCATAGAAGTTTTTAATTAAAATTGTTTTCCATAAGAAAAATGAAACCATCATACATGGCCTTATAAACAGCCTTTTACTTCATAGTGGGGTGGGTGGAGTAAAGCTGTGATTATTTTTATTACTTTCTGACCATCTAGTTTGCCATTTACCATGTCCATATAAACTAAAGCTCCAGCCAATATCAGATTTGACTACTTGTTTCAAGCTATGGCACTTGGAAATGAGTGTTGTGACATGTGGCAAATGTCCAACTGTCTTGGTTAATAAGATTGGCTATATTTCAACTAGAAACAGGTAAACCAGTATACCTGTATGTACGAAGCCAGTGATCGTTATTCAAGCCAAAGAAACTGCATCTATTTATATAAATACACATGGACAGAGAATATTTTCTTGGAGCACTAAATGTGACAATTGCCCTACTGTCTGTGATAAATATACCACACCAGCTACATAGTGCCCGACGAGGAGTTGGGTAGGTAGTGAAGAAAAACATTGACTGAAGCCTGGCAGAGGACTGAATTGTTGTCAACAGCAACAAACATACTGGGAAAGTCAAAGACAGTGAAAAAACAAACAAACAAAAAACACACAGGCATATAAATACTAACTTTCTAGGATCTTTATTGACTCCAAGTAATCCAGAGTAGAACGAGATGAATCAACGCTATACTCCGCCATCTTTATTTTAATATTAGATGCAACCATTATTCTGTAGGGGACAACGGGTCATAACTTGAGGGGAGTTAACACCCATGATTTTTAAAATGCCTTGATCAATAAGAGTCTAAGTTACAGGGAACATTATTTTCATTTTTCAGTGGACCAATAAATGCATTTGACAGGAAAATAGAAAAACTCTACCACAACAGCAATTAGAACAGCTTGCTGCATTATAAGTATCACTTCCCTGTCAAATTAGTGGTTCATGCTTATTTGAATCTGAACATAACAGGCCAATTCTATCACACCTTGCTAGGCTTGAACTTCCATCCAATCAGAGCATTCCAAATGAACATGATTCTCCACAAAACTAGAGGGCGCTCTGACCAAAAAATTGCCATGATCTAAATAAAAAGAACTGAATGTCCACAGTTATGTCTGTAGGTGTACCTTACCTGCATGCAAAATAAAGTCCAAGATTGGTCGGTTATGTACGTACTTATCCAAAATGAATTCATAACCATTTTAACACGTAGCCAGGGTAGTGAAATTAAACGGTACCCACCGAAAAATACACAGGGTCAGAACCCTGACCAACACATTGAAATAAAGTCCAAGATTGGTCGGTTACGTACGTACTTATCCAGAGTGAATTCATAACCATTTTAACACGTAGCCAGAGTAGTGAAATTAAACGGTACCCACCAAAAAATACACAGGGTCAGAACCCTGACCAACATATTGAAATAAAGTCCAAGATTGGTCGGTTACGTACGTACTTATCCAGAGTGAATTCATAACCATTTTAACACGTAGCCAGAGTAGTGAAATTAAACGGTACCCACCAAAAAATACACAGGGTCAGAACCCTGACCAACACATTGAATTAAAGTCCAAGATTGGTCGGTTATGTACGTACTTATCCAAAATGAATTCATAACCATTTTAACACGTAGCCAGGGTAGTGAAATTAAACGGTACCCACCGAAAAATACACAGGGTCAAAACCCTGACCAACACATTGAAATAAAGTCCAAGATTGGTCGGTTATGTACGTACTTATCCAGAGTGAATTCATAACCATTTTAACACGTAGCCAGGGTAATGAAATTAAACGGTACCCACCGAAAAATACACAGGGTCAGAACCCTGACCAACACATTGAATTAAAGTCCAAGATTGGTTGGTTACGTACGTACTTATCCAGAGTGACTTCAGACCCATTTTAACACGTAGCCAGGGTAATGAAATTAAACGGTACCCACCGAAAAATACACAGGGTCAGAACCCTGACCAACACATTGAAATAAAGTCTAAGATTGGTCGGTTATGTACGTACTTATCCAAAATGAATTCATAACCATTTTAACACGTAGCCAGGGTAATGAAATTAAACGGTACCCACCGAAAAATACACAGGGTCAGAACCCTGACCAACACATTGAAATAAAGTCCAAGATTGGTCGGTTATGTACGTACTTATCCAAAATGAATTCATAACCATTTTAACATGTAGCCAGGGTAATGAAATTAAACGGTACCCACCGAAAAATACACAGGGTCAGAACCCTGACCAACATATTGAAATAAAGTCCAAGATTGGTCGGTTACGTACGTACTTATCCAGAGTGAATTCATAACCATTTTAACACGTAGCCAGAGTAGTGAAATTAAACGGTACCCACCAAAAAATACACAGGGTCAGAACCCTGACCAACATATTGAAATAAAGTCCAAGATTGGTCGGTTACGTACGTACTTATCTAGAGTGAATTCATAACCATTTTAACACGTAGCCAGGGTAATGAACCAATGCATTGCCTGATATTAAATGTTAACTAACGCTTTAGTACATATGTATAAGCATTCAGTAATTTTAATGAAAAAAAAGTACATTTATCTTAGTAATAGTGACACCTGTTGTTTAGTGTGATGAACCCCCACGGTTGGGTACAGGAGCATAGAAGTTTTTAATTAAAATTGTTTTCCATAAGAAAAATGAAACCATCATACATGGCCTTATAAACAGCCTTTTACTTCATAGTGGGGTGGGTGGAGTAAAGCTGTGATTATTTTTATTACTTTCTGACCATCTAGTTTGCCATTTACCATGTCCATATAAACTAAAGCTCCAGCCAATATCAGATTTGACTACTTGTTTCAAGCTATGGCACTTGGAAATGAGTGTTGTGACATGTGGCAAATGTCCAACTGTCTTGGTTAATAAGATTGGCTATATTTCAACTAGAAACAGGTAAACCAGTATACCTGTATGTACGAAGCCAGTGATCGTTATTCAAGCCAAAGAAACTGCATCTATTTATATAAATACACATGGACAGAGAATATTTTCTTGGAGCACTAAATGTGACAATTGCCCTACTGTCTGTGATAAATATACCACACCAGCTACATAGTGCCCGACGAGGAGTTGGGTAGGTAGTGAAGAAAAACATTGACTGAAGCCTGGCAGAGGACTGAATTGTTGTCAACAGCAACAAACATACTGGGAAAGTCAAAGACAGTGAAAAAACAAACAAACAAAAAACACACAGGCATATAAATACTAACTTTCTAGGATCTTTATTGACTCCAAGTAATCCAGAGTAGAACGAGATGAATCAACGCTATACTCCGCCATCTTTATTTTAATATTAGATGCAACCATTATTCTGTAGGGGACAACGGGTCATAACTTGAGGGGAGTTAACACCCATGATTTTTAAAATGCCTTGATCAATAAGAGTCTAAGTTACAGGGAACATTATTTTCATTTTTCAGTGGACCAATAAATGCATTTGACAGGAAAATAGAAAAACTCTACCACAACAGCAATTAGAACAGCTTGCTGCATTATAAGTATCACTTCCCTGTCAAATTAGTGGTTCATGCTTATTTGAATCTGAACATAACAGGCCAATTCTATCACACCTTGCTAGGCTTGAACTTCCATCCAATCAGAGCATTCCAAATGAACATGATTCTCCACAAAACTAGAGGGCGCTCTGACCAAAAAATTGCCATGATCTAAATAAAAAGAACTGAATGTCCACAGTTATGTCTGTAGGTGTACCTTACCTGCATGCAAAATAAAGTCCAAGATTGGTCGGTTATGTACGTACTTATCCAAAATGAATTCATAACCATTTTAACACGTAGCCAGGGTAGTGAAATTAAACGGTACCCACCGAAAAATACACAGGGTCAGAACCCTGACCAACACATTGAAATAAAGTCCAAGATTGGTCGGTTACGTACGTACTTATCCAGAGTGAATTCATAACCATTTTAACACGTAGCCAGAGTAGTGAAATTAAACGGTACCCACCAAAAAATACACAGGGTCAGAACCCTGACCAACATATTGAAATAAAGTCCAAGATTGGTCGGTTACGTACGTACTTATCCAGAGTGAATTCATAACCATTTTAACACGTAGCCAGAGTAGTGAAATTAAACGGTACCCACCAAAAAATACACAGGGTCAGAACCCTGACCAACACATTGAATTAAAGTCCAAGATTGGTCGGTTATGTACGTACTTATCCAAAATGAATTCATAACCATTTTAACACGTAGCCAGGGTAGTGAAATTAAACGGTACCCACCGAAAAATACACAGGGTCAAAACCCTGACCAACACATTGAAATAAAGTCCAAGATTGGTCGGTTATGTACGTACTTATCCAGAGTGAATTCATAACCATTTTAACACGTAGCCAGGGTAATGAAATTAAACGGTACCCACCGAAAAATACACAGGGTCAGAACCCTGACCAACACATTGAATTAAAGTCCAAGATTGGTTGGTTACGTACGTACTTATCCAGAGTGACTTCAGACCCATTTTAACACGTAGCCAGGGTAATGAAATTAAACGGTACCCACCGAAAAATACACAGGGTCAGAACCCTGACCAACACATTGAAATAAAGTCTAAGATTGGTCGGTTATGTACGTACTTATCCAAAATGAATTCATAACCATTTTAACACGTAGCCAGGGTAATGAAATTAAACGGTACCCACCGAAAAATACACAGGGTCAGAACCCTGACCAACACATTGAAATAAAGTCCAAGATTGGTCGGTTATGTACGTACTTATCCAAAATGAATTCATAACCATTTTAACATGTAGCCAGGGTAATGAAATTAAACGGTACCCACCGAAAAATACACAGGGTCAGAACCCTGACCAACATATTGAAATAAAGTCCAAGATTGGTCGGTTACGTACGTACTTATCCAGAGTGAATTCATAACCATTTTAACACGTAGCCAGAGTAGTGAAATTAAACGGTACCCACCAAAAAATACACAGGGTCAGAACCCTGACCAACATATTGAAATAAAGTCCAAGATTGGTCGGTTACGTACGTACTTATCTAGAGTGAATTCATAACCATTTTAACACGTAGCCAGGGTAATGAACCAATGCATTGCCTGATATTAAATGTTAACTAACGCTTTAGTACATATGTATAAGCATTCAGTAATTTTAATGAAAAAAAAGTACATTTATCTTAGTAATAGTGACACCTGTTGTTTAGTGTGATGAACCCCCACGGTTGGGTACAGGAGCATAGAAGTTTTTAATTAAAATTGTTTTCCATAAGAAAAATGAAACCATCATACATGGCCTTATAAACAGCCTTTTACTTCATAGTGGGGTGGGTGGAGTAAAGCTGTGATTATTTTTATTACTTTCTGACCATCTAGTTTGCCATTTACCATGTCCATATAAACTAAAGCTCCAGCCAATATCAGATTTGACTACTTGTTTCAAGCTATGGCACTTGGAAATGAGTGTTGTGACATGTGGCAAATGTCCAACTGTCTTGGTTAATAAGATTGGCTATATTTCAACTAGAAACAGGTAAACCAGTATACCTGTATGTACGAAGCCAGTGATCGTTATTCAAGCCAAAGAAACTGCATCTATTTATATAAATACACATGGACAGAGAATATTTTCTTGGAGCACTAAATGTGACAATTGCCCTACTGTCTGTGATAAATATACCACACCAGCTACATAGTGCCCGACGAGGAGTTGGGTAGGTAGTGAAGAAAAACATTGACTGAAGCCTGGCAGAGGACTGAATTGTTGTCAACAGCAACAAACATACTGGGAAAGTCAAAGACAGTGAAAAAACAAACAAACAAAAAACACACAGGCATATAAATACTAACTTTCTAGGATCTTTATTGACTCCAAGTAATCCAGAGTAGAACGAGATGAATCAACGCTATACTCCGCCATCTTTATTTTAATATTAGATGCAACCATTATTCTGTAGGGGACAACGGGTCATAACTTGAGGGGAGTTAACACCCATGATTTTTAAAATGCCTTGATCAATAAGAGTCTAAGTTACAGGGAACATTATTTTCATTTTTCAGTGGACCAATAAATGCATTTGACAGGAAAATAGAAAAACTCTACCACAACAGCAATTAGAACAGCTTGCTGCATTATAAGTATCACTTCCCTGTCAAATTAGTGGTTCATGCTTATTTGAATCTGAACATAACAGGCCAATTCTATCACACCTTGCTAGGCTTGAACTTCCATCCAATCAGAGCATTCCAAATGAACATGATTCTCCACAAAACTAGAGGGCGCTCTGACCAAAAAATTGCCATGATCTAAATAAAAAGAACTGAATGTCCACAGTTATGTCTGTAGGTGTACCTTACCTGCATGCAAAATAAAGTCCAAGATTGGTCGGTTATGTACGTACTTATCCAAAATGAATTCATAACCATTTTAACACGTAGCCAGGGTAGTGAAATTAAACGGTACCCACCGAAAAATACACAGGGTCAGAACCCTGACCAACACATTGAAATAAAGTCCAAGATTGGTCGGTTACGTACGTACTTATCCAGAGTGAATTCATAACCATTTTAACACGTAGCCAGAGTAGTGAAATTAAACGGTACCCACCAAAAAATACACAGGGTCAGAACCCTGACCAACATATTGAAATAAAGTCCAAGATTGGTCGGTTACGTACGTACTTATCCAGAGTGAATTCATAACCATTTTAACACGTAGCCAGAGTAGTGAAATTAAACGGTACCCACCAAAAAATACACAGGGTCAGAACCCTGACCAACATATTGAAATAAAGTCCAAGATTGGTCGGTTACGTACGTACTTATCTAGAGTGAATTCATAACCATTTTAACACGTAGCCAGGGTAATGAACCAATGCATTGCCTGATATTAAATGTTAACTAACGCTTTAGTACATATGTATAAGCATTCAGTAATTTTAATGAAAAAAAAGTACATTTATCTTAGTAATAGTGACACCTGTTGTTTAGTGTGATGAACCCCCACGGTTGGGTACAGGAGCATAGAAGTTTTTAATTAAAATTGTTTTCCATAAGAAAAATGAAACCATCATACATGGCCTTATAAACAGCCTTTTACTTCATAGTGGGGTGGGTGGAGTAAAGCTGTGATTATTTTTATTACTTTCTGACCATCTAGTTTGCCATTTACCATGTCCATATAAACTAAAGCTCCAGCCAATATCAGATTTGACTACTTGTTTCAAGCTATGGCACTTGGAAATGAGTGTTGTGACATGTGGCAAATGTCCAACTGTCTTGGTTAATAAGATTGGCTATATTTCAACTAGAAACAGGTAAACCAGTATACCTGTATGTACGAAGCCAGTGATCGTTATTCAAGCCAAAGAAACTGCATCTATTTATATAAATACACATGGACAGAGAATATTTTCTTGGAGCACTAAATGTGACAATTGCCCTACTGTCTGTGATAAATATACCACACCAGCTACATAGTGCCCGACGAGGAGTTGGGTAGGTAGTGAAGAAAAACATTGACTGAAGCCTGGCAGAGGACTGAATTGTTGTCAACAGCAACAAACATACTGGGAAAGTCAAAGACAGTGAAAAAACAAACAAACAAAAAACACACAGGCATATAAATACTAACTTTCTAGGATCTTTATTGACTCCAAGTAATCCAGAGTAGAACGAGATGAATCAACGCTATACTCCGCCATCTTTATTTTAATATTAGATGCAACCATTATTCTGTAGGGGACAACGGGTCATAACTTGAGGGGAGTTAACACCCATGATTTTTAAAATGCCTTGATCAATAAGAGTCTAAGTTACAGGGAACATTATTTTCATTTTTCAGTGGACCAATAAATGCATTTGACAGGAAAATAGAAAAACTCTACCACAACAGCAATTAGAACAGCTTGCTGCATTATAAGTATCACTTCCCTGTCAAATTAGTGGTTCATGCTTATTTGAATCTGAACATAACAGGCCAATTCTATCACACCTTGCTAGGCTTGAACTTCCATCCAATCAGAGCATTCCAAATGAACATGATTCTCCACAAAACTAGAGGGCGCTCTGACCAAAAAATTGCCATGATCTAAATAAAAAGAACTGAATGTCCACAGTTATGTCTGTAGGTGTACCTTACCTGCATGCAAAATAAAGTCCAAGATTGGTCGGTTATGTACGTACTTATCCAAAATGAATTCATAACCATTTTAACACGTAGCCAGGGTAGTGAAATTAAACGGTACCCACCGAAAAATACACAGGGTCAGAACCCTGACCAACACATTGAAATAAAGTCCAAGATTGGTCGGTTACGTACGTACTTATCCAGAGTGAATTCATAACCATTTTAACACGTAGCCAGAGTAGTGAAATTAAACGGTACCCACCAAAAAATACACAGGGTCAGAACCCTGACCAACATATTGAAATAAAGTCCAAGATTGGTCGGTTACGTACGTACTTATCTAGAGTGAATTCATAACCATTTTAACACGTAGCCAGGGTAATGAACCAATGCATTGCCTGATATTAAATGTTAACTAACGCTTTAGTACATATGTATAAGCATTCAGTAATTTTAATGAAAAAAAAGTACATTTATCTTAGTAATAGTGACACCTGTTGTTTAGTGTGATGAACCCCCACGGTTGGGTACAGGAGCATAGAAGTTTTTAATTAAAATTGTTTTCCATAAGAAAAATGAAACCATCATACATGGCCTTATAAACAGCCTTTTACTTCATAGTGGGGTGGGTGGAGTAAAGCTGTGATTATTTTTATTACTTTCTGACCATCTAGTTTGCCATTTACCATGTCCATATAAACTAAAGCTCCAGCCAATATCAGATTTGACTACTTGTTTCAAGCTATGGCACTTGGAAATGAGTGTTGTGACATGTGGCAAATGTCCAACTGTCTTGGTTAATAAGATTGGCTATATTTCAACTAGAAACAGGTAAACCAGTATACCTGTATGTACGAAGCCAGTGATCGTTATTCAAGCCAAAGAAACTGCATCTATTTATATAAATACACATGGACAGAGAATATTTTCTTGGAGCACTAAATGTGACAATTGCCCTACTGTCTGTGATAAATATACCACACCAGCTACATAGTGCCCGACGAGGAGTTGGGTAGGTAGTGAAGAAAAACATTGACTGAAGCCTGGCAGAGGACTGAATTGTTGTCAACAGCAACAAACATACTGGGAAAGTCAAAGACAGTGAAAAAACAAACAAACAAAAAACACACAGGCATATAAATACTAACTTTCTAGGATCTTTATTGACTCCAAGTAATCCAGAGTAGAACGAGATGAATCAACGCTATACTCCGCCATCTTTATTTTAATATTAGATGCAACCATTATTCTGTAGGGGACAACGGGTCATAACTTGAGGGGAGTTAACACCCATGATTTTTAAAATGCCTTGATCAATAAGAGTCTAAGTTACAGGGAACATTATTTTCATTTTTCAGTGGACCAATAAATGCATTTGACAGGAAAATAGAAAAACTCTACCACAACAGCAATTAGAACAGCTTGCTGCATTATAAGTATCACTTCCCTGTCAAATTAGTGGTTCATGCTTATTTGAATCTGAACATAACAGGCCAATTCTATCACACCTTGCTAGGCTTGAACTTCCATCCAATCAGAGCATTCCAAATGAACATGATTCTCCACAAAACTAGAGGGCGCTCTGACCAAAAAATTGCCATGATCTAAATAAAAAGAACTGAATGTCCACAGTTATGTCTGTAGGTGTACCTTACCTGCATGCAAAATAAAGTCCAAGATTGGTCGGTTATGTACGTACTTATCCAAAATGAATTCATAACCATTTTAACACGTAGCCAGGGTAGTGAAATTAAACGGTACCCACCGAAAAATACACAGGGTCAGAACCCTGACCAACACATTGAAATAAAGTCCAAGATTGGTCGGTTACGTACGTACTTATCCAGAGTGAATTCATAACCATTTTAACACGTAGCCAGAGTAGTGAAATTAAACGGTACCCACCAAAAAATACACAGGGTCAGAACCCTGACCAACATATTGAAATAAAGTCCAAGATTGGTCGGTTACGTACGTACTTATCCAGAGTGAATTCATAACCATTTTAACACGTAGCCAGAGTAGTGAAATTAAACGGTACCCACCAAAAAATACACAGGGTCAGAACCCTGACCAACACATTGAATTAAAGTCCAAGATTGGTCGGTTATGTACGTACTTATCCAAAATGAATTCATAACCATTTTAACACGTAGCCAGGGTAGTGAAATTAAACGGTACCCACCGAAAAATACACAGGGTCAAAACCCTGACCAACACATTGAATTAAAGTCCAAGATTGGTCGGTTATGTACGTACTTATCCAAAATGAATTCATAACCATTTTAACACGTAGCCAGGGTAGTGAAATTAAACGGTACCCACCGAAAAATACACAGGGTCAAAACCCTGACCAACACATTGAAATAAAGTCCAAGATTGGTCGGTTATGTACGTACTTATCCAGAGTGAATTCATAACCATTTTAACACGTAGCCAGGGTAATGAAATTAAACGGTACCCACCGAAAAATACACAGGGTCAGAACCCTGACCAACACATTGAATTAAAGTCCAAGATTGGTTGGTTACGTACGTACTTATCCAGAGTGACTTCAGACCCATTTTAACACGTAGCCAGGGTAATGAAATTAAACGGTACCCACCGAAAAATACACAGGGTCAGAACCCTGACCAACACATTGAAATAAAGTCTAAGATTGGTCGGTTATGTACGTACTTATCCAAAATGAATTCATAACCATTTTAACACGTAGCCAGGGTAATGAAATTAAACGGTACCCACCGAAAAATACACAGGGTCAGAACCCTGACCAACACATTGAAATAAAGTCCAAGATTGGTCGGTTATGTACGTACTTATCCAAAATGAATTCATAACCATTTTAACATGTAGCCAGGGTAATGAAATTAAACGGTACCCACCGAAAAATACACAGGGTCAGAACCCTGACCAACATATTGAAATAAAGTCCAAGATTGGTCGGTTACGTACGTACTTATCCAGAGTGAATTCATAACCATTTTAACACGTAGCCAGAGTAGTGAAATTAAACGGTACCCACCAAAAAATACACAGGGTCAGAACCCTGACCAACATATTGAAATAAAGTCCAAGATTGGTCGGTTACGTACGTACTTATCTAGAGTGAATTCATAACCATTTTAACACGTAGCCAGGGTAATGAACCAATGCATTGCCTGATATTAAATGTTAACTAACGCTTTAGTACATATGTATAAGCATTCAGTAATTTTAATGAAAAAAAAGTACATTTATCTTAGTAATAGTGACACCTGTTGTTTAGTGTGATGAACCCCCACGGTTGGGTACAGGAGCATAGAAGTTTTTAATTAAAATTGTTTTCCATAAGAAAAATGAAACCATCATACATGGCCTTATAAACAGCCTTTTACTTCATAGTGGGGTGGGTGGAGTAAAGCTGTGATTATTTTTATTACTTTCTGACCATCTAGTTTGCCATTTACCATGTCCATATAAACTAAAGCTCCAGCCAATATCAGATTTGACTACTTGTTTCAAGCTATGGCACTTGGAAATGAGTGTTGTGACATGTGGCAAATGTCCAACTGTCTTGGTTAATAAGATTGGCTATATTTCAACTAGAAACAGGTAAACCAGTATACCTGTATGTACGAAGCCAGTGATCGTTATTCAAGCCAAAGAAACTGCATCTATTTATATAAATACACATGGACAGAGAATATTTTCTTGGAGCACTAAATGTGACAATTGCCCTACTGTCTGTGATAAATATACCACACCAGCTACATAGTGCCCGACGAGGAGTTGGGTAGGTAGTGAAGAAAAACATTGACTGAAGCCTGGCAGAGGACTGAATTGTTGTCAACAGCAACAAACATACTGGGAAAGTCAAAGACAGTGAAAAAACAAACAAACAAAAAACACACAGGCATATAAATACTAACTTTCTAGGATCTTTATTGACTCCAAGTAATCCAGAGTAGAACGAGATGAATCAACGCTATACTCCGCCATCTTTATTTTAATATTAGATGCAACCATTATTCTGTAGGGGACAACGGGTCATAACTTGAGGGGAGTTAACACCCATGATTTTTAAAATGCCTTGATCAATAAGAGTCTAAGTTACAGGGAACATTATTTTCATTTTTCAGTGGACCAATAAATGCATTTGACAGGAAAATAGAAAAACTCTACCACAACAGCAATTAGAACAGCTTGCTGCATTATAAGTATCACTTCCCTGTCAAATTAGTGGTTCATGCTTATTTGAATCTGAACATAACAGGCCAATTCTATCACACCTTGCTAGGCTTGAACTTCCATCCAATCAGAGCATTCCAAATGAACATGATTCTCCACAAAACTAGAGGGCGCTCTGACCAAAAAATTGCCATGATCTAAATAAAAAGAACTGAATGTCCACAGTTATGTCTGTAGGTGTACCTTACCTGCATGCAAAATAAAGTCCAAGATTGGTCGGTTATGTACGTACTTATCCAAAATGAATTCATAACCATTTTAACACGTAGCCAGGGTAGTGAAATTAAACGGTACCCACCGAAAAATACACAGGGTCAGAACCCTGACCAACACATTGAAATAAAGTCCAAGATTGGTCGGTTACGTACGTACTTATCCAGAGTGAATTCATAACCATTTTAACACGTAGCCAGAGTAGTGAAATTAAACGGTACCCACCAAAAAATACACAGGGTCAGAACCCTGACCAACATATTGAAATAAAGTCCAAGATTGGTCGGTTACGTACGTACTTATCCAGAGTGAATTCATAACCATTTTAACACGTAGCCAGAGTAGTGAAATTAAACGGTACCCACCAAAAAATACACAGGGTCAGAACCCTGACCAACATATTGAAATAAAGTCCAAGATTGGTCGGTTACGTACGTACTTATCTAGAGTGAATTCATAACCATTTTAACACGTAGCCAGGGTAATGAACCAATGCATTGCCTGATATTAAATGTTAACTAACGCTTTAGTACATATGTATAAGCATTCAGTAATTTTAATGAAAAAAAAGTACATTTATCTTAGTAATAGTGACACCTGTTGTTTAGTGTGATGAACCCCCACGGTTGGGTACAGGAGCATAGAAGTTTTTAATTAAAATTGTTTTCCATAAGAAAAATGAAACCATCATACATGGCCTTATAAACAGCCTTTTACTTCATAGTGGGGTGGGTGGAGTAAAGCTGTGATTATTTTTATTACTTTCTGACCATCTAGTTTGCCATTTACCATGTCCATATAAACTAAAGCTCCAGCCAATATCAGATTTGACTACTTGTTTCAAGCTATGGCACTTGGAAATGAGTGTTGTGACATGTGGCAAATGTCCAACTGTCTTGGTTAATAAGATTGGCTATATTTCAACTAGAAACAGGTAAACCAGTATACCTGTATGTACGAAGCCAGTGATCGTTATTCAAGCCAAAGAAACTGCATCTATTTATATAAATACACATGGACAGAGAATATTTTCTTGGAGCACTAAATGTGACAATTGCCCTACTGTCTGTGATAAATATACCACACCAGCTACATAGTGCCCGACGAGGAGTTGGGTAGGTAGTGAAGAAAAACATTGACTGAAGCCTGGCAGAGGACTGAATTGTTGTCAACAGCAACAAACATACTGGGAAAGTCAAAGACAGTGAAAAAACAAACAAACAAAAAACACACAGGCATATAAATACTAACTTTCTAGGATCTTTATTGACTCCAAGTAATCCAGAGTAGAACGAGATGAATCAACGCTATACTCCGCCATCTTTATTTTAATATTAGATGCAACCATTATTCTGTAGGGGACAACGGGTCATAACTTGAGGGGAGTTAACACCCATGATTTTTAAAATGCCTTGATCAATAAGAGTCTAAGTTACAGGGAACATTATTTTCATTTTTCAGTGGACCAATAAATGCATTTGACAGGAAAATAGAAAAACTCTACCACAACAGCAATTAGAACAGCTTGCTGCATTATAAGTATCACTTCCCTGTCAAATTAGTGGTTCATGCTTATTTGAATCTGAACATAACAGGCCAATTCTATCACACCTTGCTAGGCTTGAACTTCCATCCAATCAGAGCATTCCAAATGAACATGATTCTCCACAAAACTAGAGGGCGCTCTGACCAAAAAATTGCCATGATCTAAATAAAAAGAACTGAATGTCCACAGTTATGTCTGTAGGTGTACCTTACCTGCATGCAAAATAAAGTCCAAGATTGGTCGGTTATGTACGTACTTATCCAAAATGAATTCATAACCATTTTAACACGTAGCCAGGGTAGTGAAATTAAACGGTACCCACCGAAAAATACACAGGGTCAGAACCCTGACCAACACATTGAAATAAAGTCCAAGATTGGTCGGTTACGTACGTACTTATCCAGAGTGAATTCATAACCATTTTAACACGTAGCCAGAGTAGTGAAATTAAACGGTACCCACCAAAAAATACACAGGGTCAGAACCCTGACCAACATATTGAAATAAAGTCCAAGATTGGTCGGTTACGTACGTACTTATCCAGAGTGAATTCATAACCATTTTAACACGTAGCCAGAGTAGTGAAATTAAACGGTACCCACCAAAAAATACACAGGGTCAGAACCCTGACCAACATATTGAAATAAAGTCCAAGATTGGTCGGTTACGTACGTACTTATCTAGAGTGAATTCATAACCATTTTAACACGTAGCCAGGGTAATGAACCAATGCATTGCCTGATATTAAATGTTAACTAACGCTTTAGTACATATGTATAAGCATTCAGTAATTTTAATGAAAAAAAAGTACATTTATCTTAGTAATAGTGACACCTGTTGTTTAGTGTGATGAACCCCCACGGTTGGGTACAGGAGCATAGAAGTTTTTAATTAAAATTGTTTTCCATAAGAAAAATGAAACCATCATACATGGCCTTATAAACAGCCTTTTACTTCATAGTGGGGTGGGTGGAGTAAAGCTGTGATTATTTTTATTACTTTCTGACCATCTAGTTTGCCATTTACCATGTCCATATAAACTAAAGCTCCAGCCAATATCAGATTTGACTACTTGTTTCAAGCTATGGCACTTGGAAATGAGTGTTGTGACATGTGGCAAATGTCCAACTGTCTTGGTTAATAAGATTGGCTATATTTCAACTAGAAACAGGTAAACCAGTATACCTGTATGTACGAAGCCAGTGATCGTTATTCAAGCCAAAGAAACTGCATCTATTTATATAAATACACATGGACAGAGAATATTTTCTTGGAGCACTAAATGTGACAATTGCCCTACTGTCTGTGATAAATATACCACACCAGCTACATAGTGCCCGACGAGGAGTTGGGTAGGTAGTGAAGAAAAACATTGACTGAAGCCTGGCAGAGGACTGAATTGTTGTCAACAGCAACAAACATACTGGGAAAGTCAAAGACAGTGAAAAAACAAACAAACAAAAAACACACAGGCATATAAATACTAACTTTCTAGGATCTTTATTGACTCCAAGTAATCCAGAGTAGAACGAGATGAATCAACGCTATACTCCGCCATCTTTATTTTAATATTAGATGCAACCATTATTCTGTAGGGGACAACGGGTCATAACTTGAGGGGAGTTAACACCCATGATTTTTAAAATGCCTTGATCAATAAGAGTCTAAGTTACAGGGAACATTATTTTCATTTTTCAGTGGACCAATAAATGCATTTGACAGGAAAATAGAAAAACTCTACCACAACAGCAATTAGAACAGCTTGCTGCATTATAAGTATCACTTCCCTGTCAAATTAGTGGTTCATGCTTATTTGAATCTGAACATAACAGGCCAATTCTATCACACCTTGCTAGGCTTGAACTTCCATCCAATCAGAGCATTCCAAATGAACATGATTCTCCACAAAACTAGAGGGCGCTCTGACCAAAAAATTGCCATGATCTAAATAAAAAGAACTGAATGTCCACAGTTATGTCTGTAGGTGTACCTTACCTGCATGCAAAATAAAGTCCAAGATTGGTCGGTTATGTACGTACTTATCCAAAATGAATTCATAACCATTTTAACACGTAGCCAGGGTAGTGAAATTAAACGGTACCCACCGAAAAATACACAGGGTCAGAACCCTGACCAACACATTGAAATAAAGTCCAAGATTGGTCGGTTACGTACGTACTTATCCAGAGTGAATTCATAACCATTTTAACACGTAGCCAGAGTAGTGAAATTAAACGGTACCCACCAAAAAATACACAGGGTCAGAACCCTGACCAACATATTGAAATAAAGTCCAAGATTGGTCGGTTACGTACGTACTTATCCAGAGTGAATTCATAACCATTTTAACACGTAGCCAGAGTAGTGAAATTAAACGGTACCCACCAAAAAATACACAGGGTCAGAACCCTGACCAACACATTGAATTAAAGTCCAAGATTGGTCGGTTATGTACGTACTTATCCAAAATGAATTCATAACCATTTTAACACGTAGCCAGGGTAGTGAAATTAAACGGTACCCACCGAAAAATACACAGGGTCAAAACCCTGACCAACACATTGAAATAAAGTCCAAGATTGGTCGGTTATGTACGTACTTATCCAGAGTGAATTCATAACCATTTTAACACGTAGCCAGGGTAATGAAATTAAACGGTACCCACCAAAAAATACACAGGGTCAGAACCCTGACCAACACATTGAATTAAAGTCCAAGATTGGTCGGTTATGTACGTACTTATCCAGAGTGAATTCATAACCATTTTAACACGTAGCCAGGGTAATGAAATTAAACGGTACCCACCGAAAAATACACAGGGTCAGAACCCTGACCAACACATTGAATTAAAGTCCAAGATTGGTTGGTTACGTACGTACTTATCCAGAGTGACTTCAGACCCATTTTAACACGTAGCCAGGGTAATGAAATTAAACGGTACCCACCGAAAAATACACAGGGTCAGAACCCTGACCAACACATTGAAATAAAGTCTAAGATTGGTCGGTTATGTACGTACTTATCCAAAATGAATTCATAACCATTTTAACACGTAGCCAGGGTAATGAAATTAAACGGTACCCACCGAAAAATACACAGGGTCAGAACCCTGACCAACACATTGAAATAAAGTCCAAGATTGGTCGGTTACGTACGTACTTATCCAGAGTGAATTCATAACCATTTTAACACGTAGCCAGAGTAGTGAAATTAAACGGTACCCACCAAAAAATACACAGGGTCAGAACCCTGACCAACATATTGAAATAAAGTCCAAGATTGGTCGGTTACGTACGTACTTATCTAGAGTGAATTCATAACCATTTTAACACGTAGCCAGGGTAATGAACCAATGCATTGCCTGATATTAAATGTTAACTAACGCTTTAGTACATATGTATAAGCATTCAGTAATTTTAATGAAAAAAAAGTACATTTATCTTAGTAATAGTGACACCTGTTGTTTAGTGTGATGAACCCCCACGGTTGGGTACAGGAGCATAGAAGTTTTTAATTAAAATTGTTTTCCATAAGAAAAATGAAACCATCATACATGGCCTTATAAACAGCCTTTTACTTCATAGTGGGGTGGGTGGAGTAAAGCTGTGATTATTTTTATTACTTTCTGACCATCTAGTTTGCCATTTACCATGTCCATATAAACTAAAGCTCCAGCCAATATCAGATTTGACTACTTGTTTCAAGCTATGGCACTTGGAAATGAGTGTTGTGACATGTGGCAAATGTCCAACTGTCTTGGTTAATAAGATTGGCTATATTTCAACTAGAAACAGGTAAACCAGTATACCTGTATGTACGAAGCCAGTGATCGTTATTCAAGCCAAAGAAACTGCATCTATTTATATAAATACACATGGACAGAGAATATTTTCTTGGAGCACTAAATGTGACAATTGCCCTACTGTCTGTGATAAATATACCACACCAGCTACATAGTGCCCGACGAGGAGTTGGGTAGGTAGTGAAGAAAAACATTGACTGAAGCCTGGCAGAGGACTGAATTGTTGTCAACAGCAACAAACATACTGGGAAAGTCAAAGACAGTGAAAAAACAAACAAACAAAAAACACACAGGCATATAAATACTAACTTTCTAGGATCTTTATTGACTCCAAGTAATCCAGAGTAGAACGAGATGAATCAACGCTATACTCCGCCATCTTTATTTTAATATTAGATGCAACCATTATTCTGTAGGGGACAACGGGTCATAACTTGAGGGGAGTTAACACCCATGATTTTTAAAATGCCTTGATCAATAAGAGTCTAAGTTACAGGGAACATTATTTTCATTTTTCAGTGGACCAATAAATGCATTTGACAGGAAAATAGAAAAACTCTACCACAACAGCAATTAGAACAGCTTGCTGCATTATAAGTATCACTTCCCTGTCAAATTAGTGGTTCATGCTTATTTGAATCTGAACATAACAGGCCAATTCTATCACACCTTGCTAGGCTTGAACTTCCATCCAATCAGAGCATTCCAAATGAACATGATTCTCCACAAAACTAGAGGGCGCTCTGACCAAAAAATTGCCATGATCTAAATAAAAAGAACTGAATGTCCACAGTTATGTCTGTAGGTGTACCTTACCTGCATGCAAAATAAAGTCCAAGATTGGTCGGTTATGTACGTACTTATCCAAAATGAATTCATAACCATTTTAACACGTAGCCAGGGTAGTGAAATTAAACGGTACCCACCGAAAAATACACAGGGTCAGAACCCTGACCAACACATTGAAATAAAGTCCAAGATTGGTCGGTTACGTACGTACTTATCCAGAGTGAATTCATAACCATTTTAACACGTAGCCAGAGTAGTGAAATTAAACGGTACCCACCAAAAAATACACAGGGTCAGAACCCTGACCAACACATTGAAATAAAGTCCAAGATTGGTCGGTTATGTACGTACTTATCCAGAGTGAATTCATAACCATTTTAACACGTAGCCAGGGTAATGAAATTAAACGGTACCCACCAAAAAATACACAGGGTCAGAACCCTGACCAACACATTGAATTAAAGTCCAAGATTGGTCGGTTATGTACGTACTTATCCAGAGTGAATTCATAACCATTTTAACACGTAGCCAGGGTAATGAAATTAAACGGTACCCACCGAAAAATACACAGGGTCAGAACCCTGACCAACACATTGAATTAAAGTCCAAGATTGGTTGGTTACGTACGTACTTATCCAGAGTGACTTCAGACCCATTTTAACACGTAGCCAGGGTAATGAAATTAAACGGTACCCACCGAAAAATACACAGGGTCAGAACCCTGACCAACACATTGAAATAAAGTCTAAGATTGGTCGGTTATGTACGTACTTATCCAAAATGAATTCATAACCATTTTAACACGTAGCCAGGGTAATGAAATTAAACGGTACCCACCGAAAAATACACAGGGTCAGAACCCTGACCAACACATTGAAATAAAGTCCAAGATTGGTCGGTTACGTACGTACTTATCCAGAGTGAATTCATAACCATTTTAACACGTAGCCAGAGTAGTGAAATTAAACGGTACCCACCAAAAAATACACAGGGTCAGAACCCTGACCAACATATTGAAATAAAGTCCAAGATTGGTCGGTTACGTACGTACTTATCTAGAGTGAATTCATAACCATTTTAACACGTAGCCAGGGTAATGAACCAATGCATTGCCTGATATTAAATGTTAACTAACGCTTTAGTACATATGTATAAGCATTCAGTAATTTTAATGAAAAAAAAGTACATTTATCTTAGTAATAGTGACACCTGTTGTTTAGTGTGATGAACCCCCACGGTTGGGTACAGGAGCATAGAAGTTTTTAATTAAAATTGTTTTCCATAAGAAAAATGAAACCATCATACATGGCCTTATAAACAGCCTTTTACTTCATAGTGGGGTGGGTGGAGTAAAGCTGTGATTATTTTTATTACTTTCTGACCATCTAGTTTGCCATTTACCATGTCCATATAAACTAAAGCTCCAGCCAATATCAGATTTGACTACTTGTTTCAAGCTATGGCACTTGGAAATGAGTGTTGTGACATGTGGCAAATGTCCAACTGTCTTGGTTAATAAGATTGGCTATATTTCAACTAGAAACAGGTAAACCAGTATACCTGTATGTACGAAGCCAGTGATCGTTATTCAAGCCAAAGAAACTGCATCTATTTATATAAATACACATGGACAGAGAATATTTTCTTGGAGCACTAAATGTGACAATTGCCCTACTGTCTGTGATAAATATACCACACCAGCTACATAGTGCCCGACGAGGAGTTGGGTAGGTAGTGAAGAAAAACATTGACTGAAGCCTGGCAGAGGACTGAATTGTTGTCAACAGCAACAAACATACTGGGAAAGTCAAAGACAGTGAAAAAACAAACAAACAAAAAACACACAGGCATATAAATACTAACTTTCTAGGATCTTTATTGACTCCAAGTAATCCAGAGTAGAACGAGATGAATCAACGCTATACTCCGCCATCTTTATTTTAATATTAGATGCAACCATTATTCTGTAGGGGACAACGGGTCATAACTTGAGGGGAGTTAACACCCATGATTTTTAAAATGCCTTGATCAATAAGAGTCTAAGTTACAGGGAACATTATTTTCATTTTTCAGTGGACCAATAAATGCATTTGACAGGAAAATAGAAAAACTCTACCACAACAGCAATTAGAACAGCTTGCTGCATTATAAGTATCACTTCCCTGTCAAATTAGTGGTTCATGCTTATTTGAATCTGAACATAACAGGCCAATTCTATCACACCTTGCTAGGCTTGAACTTCCATCCAATCAGAGCATTCCAAATGAACATGATTCTCCACAAAACTAGAGGGCGCTCTGACCAAAAAATTGCCATGATCTAAATAAAAAGAACTGAATGTCCACAGTTATGTCTGTAGGTGTACCTTACCTGCATGCAAAATAAAGTCCAAGATTGGTCGGTTATGTACGTACTTATCCAAAATGAATTCATAACCATTTTAACACGTAGCCAGGGTAGTGAAATTAAACGGTACCCACCGAAAAATACACAGGGTCAGAACCCTGACCAACACATTGAAATAAAGTCCAAGATTGGTCGGTTACGTACGTACTTATCCAGAGTGAATTCATAACCATTTTAACACGTAGCCAGAGTAGTGAAATTAAACGGTACCCACCAAAAAATACACAGGGTCAGAACCCTGACCAACATATTGAAATAAAGTCCAAGATTGGTCGGTTACGTACGTACTTATCCAGAGTGAATTCATAACCATTTTAACACGTAGCCAGAGTAGTGAAATTAAACGGTACCCACCAAAAAATACACAGGGTCAGAACCCTGACCAACATATTGAAATAAAGTCCAAGATTGGTCGGTTACGTACGTACTTATCTAGAGTGAATTCATAACCATTTTAACACGTAGCCAGGGTAATGAACCAATGCATTGCCTGATATTAAATGTTAACTAACGCTTTAGTACATATGTATAAGCATTCAGTAATTTTAATGAAAAAAAAGTACATTTATCTTAGTAATAGTGACACCTGTTGTTTAGTGTGATGAACCCCCACGGTTGGGTACAGGAGCATAGAAGTTTTTAATTAAAATTGTTTTCCATAAGAAAAATGAAACCATCATACATGGCCTTATAAACAGCCTTTTACTTCATAGTGGGGTGGGTGGAGTAAAGCTGTGATTATTTTTATTACTTTCTGACCATCTAGTTTGCCATTTACCATGTCCATATAAACTAAAGCTCCAGCCAATATCAGATTTGACTACTTGTTTCAAGCTATGGCACTTGGAAATGAGTGTTGTGACATGTGGCAAATGTCCAACTGTCTTGGTTAATAAGATTGGCTATATTTCAACTAGAAACAGGTAAACCAGTATACCTGTATGTACGAAGCCAGTGATCGTTATTCAAGCCAAAGAAACTGCATCTATTTATATAAATACACATGGACAGAGAATATTTTCTTGGAGCACTAAATGTGACAATTGCCCTACTGTCTGTGATAAATATACCACACCAGCTACATAGTGCCCGACGAGGAGTTGGGTAGGTAGTGAAGAAAAACATTGACTGAAGCCTGGCAGAGGACTGAATTGTTGTCAACAGCAACAAACATACTGGGAAAGTCAAAGACAGTGAAAAAACAAACAAACAAAAAACACACAGGCATATAAATACTAACTTTCTAGGATCTTTATTGACTCCAAGTAATCCAGAGTAGAACGAGATGAATCAACGCTATACTCCGCCATCTTTATTTTAATATTAGATGCAACCATTATTCTGTAGGGGACAACGGGTCATAACTTGAGGGGAGTTAACACCCATGATTTTTAAAATGCCTTGATCAATAAGAGTCTAAGTTACAGGGAACATTATTTTCATTTTTCAGTGGACCAATAAATGCATTTGACAGGAAAATAGAAAAACTCTACCACAACAGCAATTAGAACAGCTTGCTGCATTATAAGTATCACTTCCCTGTCAAATTAGTGGTTCATGCTTATTTGAATCTGAACATAACAGGCCAATTCTATCACACCTTGCTAGGCTTGAACTTCCATCCAATCAGAGCATTCCAAATGAACATGATTCTCCACAAAACTAGAGGGCGCTCTGACCAAAAAATTGCCATGATCTAAATAAAAAGAACTGAATGTCCACAGTTATGTCTGTAGGTGTACCTTACCTGCATGCAAAATAAAGTCCAAGATTGGTCGGTTATGTACGTACTTATCCAAAATGAATTCATAACCATTTTAACACGTAGCCAGGGTAGTGAAATTAAACGGTACCCACCGAAAAATACACAGGGTCAGAACCCTGACCAACACATTGAAATAAAGTCCAAGATTGGTCGGTTACGTACGTACTTATCCAGAGTGAATTCATAACCATTTTAACACGTAGCCAGAGTAGTGAAATTAAACGGTACCCACCAAAAAATACACAGGGTCAGAACCCTGACCAACATATTGAAATAAAGTCCAAGATTGGTCGGTTACGTACGTACTTATCCAGAGTGAATTCATAACCATTTTAACACGTAGCCAGAGTAGTGAAATTAAACGGTACCCACCAAAAAATACACAGGGTCAGAACCCTGACCAACACATTGAATTAAAGTCCAAGATTGGTCGGTTATGTACGTACTTATCCAAAATGAATTCATAACCATTTTAACACGTAGCCAGGGTAGTGAAATTAAACGGTACCCACCGAAAAATACACAGGGTCAAAACCCTGACCAACACATTGAAATAAAGTCCAAGATTGGTCGGTTATGTACGTACTTATCCAGAGTGAATTCATAACCATTTTAACACGTAGCCAG
This sequence comes from Saccoglossus kowalevskii, assembly GCF_978046115.1. Taxonomy (NCBI): domain Eukaryota; kingdom Metazoa; phylum Hemichordata; class Enteropneusta; family Harrimaniidae; genus Saccoglossus; species Saccoglossus kowalevskii. Next base: position 67,920 of record NW_028188689.1, read on the forward strand.
GGTAATGAAATTAAACGGTACCCACCGAAAAATACACAGGGTCAGAACCCTGACCAACACATTGAATTAAAGTCCAAGATTGGTCGGTTATGTACGTACTTATCCAGAGTGACTTCAGACCCATTTTAACACGTAGCCAGGGTAATGAAATTAAACGGTACCCACCGAAAAATACACAGGGTCAGAACCCTGACCAACACATTGAATTAAAGTCCAAGATTGGTTGGTTACGTACGTACTTATCCAGAGTGACTTCAGACCCATTTTAACACGTAGCCAGGGTAATGAAATTAAACGGTACCCACCGAAAAATACACAGGGTCAGAACCCTGACCAACACATTGAAATAAAGTCTAAGATTGGTCGGTTATGTACGTACTTATCCAAAATGAATTCATAACCATTTTAACACGTAGCCAGGGTAATGAAATTAAACGGTACCCACCGAAAAATACACAGGGTCAGAACCCTGACCAACACATTGAAATAAAGTCCAAGATTGGTCGGTTATGTACGTACTTATCCAAAATGAATTCATAACCATTTTAACATGTAGCCAGGGTAATGAAATTAAACGGTACCCACCGAAAAATACACAGGGTCAGAACCCTGACCAACATATTGAAATAAAGTCCAAGATTGGTCGGTTACGTACGTACTTATCCAGAGTGAATTCATAACCATTTTAACACGTAGCCAGAGTAGTGAAATTAAACGGTACCCACCAAAAAATACACAGGGTCAGAACCCTGACCAACATATTGAAATAAAGTCCAAGATTGGTCGGTTACGTACGTACTTATCTAGAGTGAATTCATAACCATTTTAACACGTAGCCAGGGTAATGAACCAATGCATTGCCTGATATTAAATGTTAACTAACGCTTTAGTACATATGTATAAGCATTCAGTAATTTTAATGAAAAAAAAGTACATTTATCTTAGTAATAGTGACACCTGTTGTTTAGTGTGATGAACCCCCACGGTTGGGTACAGGAGCATAGAAGTTTTTAATTAAAATTGTTTTCCATAAGAAAAATGAAACCATCATACATGGCCTTATAAACAGCCTTTTACTTCATAGTGGGGTGGGTGGAGTAAAGCTGTGATTATTTTTATTACTTTCTGACCATCTAGTTTGCCATTTACCATGTCCATATAAACTAAAGCTCCAGCCAATATCAGATTTGACTACTTGTTTCAAGCTATGGCACTTGGAAATGAGTGTTGTGACATGTGGCAAATGTCCAACTGTCTTGGTTAATAAGATTGGCTATATTTCAACTAGAAACAGGTAAACCAGTATACCTGTATGTACGAAGCCAGTGATCGTTATTCAAGCCAAAGAAACTGCATCTATTTATATAAATACACATGGACAGAGAATATTTTCTTGGAGCACTAAATGTGACAATTGCCCTACTGTCTGTGATAAATATACCACACCAGCTACATAGTGCCCGACGAGGAGTTGGGTAGGTAGTGAAGAAAAACATTGACTGAAGCCTGGCAGAGGACTGAATTGTTGTCAACAGCAACAAACATACTGGGAAAGTCAAAGACAGTGAAAAAACAAACAAACAAAAAACACACAGGCATATAAATACTAACTTTCTAGGATCTTTATTGACTCCAAGTAATCCAGAGTAGAACGAGATGAATCAACGCTATACTCCGCCATCTTTATTTTAATATTAGATGCAACCATTATTCTGTAGGGGACAACGGGTCATAACTTGAGGGGAGTTAACACCCATGATTTTTAAAATGCCTTGATCAATAAGAGTCTAAGTTACAGGGAACATTATTTTCATTTTTCAGTGGACCAATAAATGCATTTGACAGGAAAATAGAAAAACTCTACCACAACAGCAATTAGAACAGCTTGCTGCATTATAAGTATCACTTCCCTGTCAAATTAGTGGTTCATGCTTATTTGAATCTGAACATAACAGGCCAATTCTATCACACCTTGCTAGGCTTGAACTTCCATCCAATCAGAGCATTCCAAATGAACATGATTCTCCACAAAACTAGAGGGCGCTCTGACCAAAAAATTGCCATGATCTAAATAAAAAGAACTGAATGTCCACAGTTATGTCTGTAGGTGTACCTTACCTGCATGCAAAATAAAGTCCAAGATTGGTCGGTTATGTACGTACTTATCCAAAATGAATTCATAACCATTTTAACACGTAGCCAGGGTAGTGAAATTAAACGGTACCCACCGAAAAATACACAGGGTCAGAACCCTGACCAACACATTGAAATAAAGTCCAAGATTGGTCGGTTACGTACGTACTTATCCAGAGTGAATTCATAACCATTTTAACACGTAGCCAGAGTAGTGAAATTAAACGGTACCCACCAAAAAATACACAGGGTCAGAACCCTGACCAACATATTGAAATAAAGTCCAAGATTGGTCGGTTACGTACGTACTTATCCAGAGTGAATTCATAACCATTTTAACACGTAGCCAGAGTAGTGAAATTAAACGGTACCCACCAAAAAATACACAGGGTCAGAACCCTGACCAACACATTGAATTAAAGTCCAAGATTGGTTGGTTACGTACGTACTTATCCAGAGTGACTTCAGACCCATTTTAACACGTAGCCAGGGTAATGAAATTAAACGGTACCCACCGAAAAATACACAGGGTCAGAACCCTGACCAACACATTGAAATAAAGTCTAAGATTGGTCGGTTATGTACGTACTTATCCAAAATGAATTCATAACCATTTTAACACGTAGCCAGGGTAATGAAATTAAACGGTACCCACCGAAAAATACACAGGGTCAGAACCCTGACCAACACATTGAAATAAAGTCCAAGATTGGTCGGTTACGTACGTACTTATCCAGAGTGAATTCATAACCATTTTAACACGTAGCCAGAGTAGTGAAATTAAACGGTACCCACCAAAAAATACACAGGGTCAGAACCCTGACCAACATATTGAAATAAAGTCCAAGATTGGTCGGTTACGTACGTACTTATCTAGAGTGAATTCATAACCATTTTAACACGTAGCCAGGGTAATGAACCAATGCATTGCCTGATATTAAATGTTAACTAACGCTTTAGTACATATGTATAAGCATTCAGTAATTTTAATGAAAAAAAAGTACATTTATCTTAGTAATAGTGACACCTGTTGTTTAGTGTGATGAACCCCCACGGTTGGGTACAGGAGCATAGAAGTTTTTAATTAAAATTGTTTTCCATAAGAAAAATGAAACCATCATACATGGCCTTATAAACAGCCTTTTACTTCATAGTGGGGTGGGTGGAGTAAAGCTGTGATTATTTTTATTACTTTCTGACCATCTAGTTTGCCATTTACCATGTCCATATAAACTAAAGCTCCAGCCAATATCAGATTTGACTACTTGTTTCAAGCTATGGCACTTGGAAATGAGTGTTGTGACATGTGGCAAATGTCCAACTGTCTTGGTTAATAAGATTGGCTATATTTCAACTAGAAACAGGTAAACCAGTATACCTGTATGTACGAAGCCAGTGATCGTTATTCAAGCCAAAGAAACTGCATCTATTTATATAAATACACATGGACAGAGAATATTTTCTTGGAGCACTAAATGTGACAATTGCCCTACTGTCTGTGATAAATATACCACACCAGCTACATAGTGCCCGACGAGGAGTTGGGTAGGTAGTGAAGAAAAACATTGACTGAAGCCTGGCAGAGGACTGAATTGTTGTCAACAGCAACAAACATACTGGGAAAGTCAAAGACAGTGAAAAAACAAACAAACAAAAAACACACAGGCATATAAATACTAACTTTCTAGGATCTTTATTGACTCCAAGTAATCCAGAGTAGAACGAGATGAATCAACGCTATACTCCGCCATCTTTATTTTAATATTAGATGCAACCATTATTCTGTAGGGGACAACGGGTCATAACTTGAGGGGAGTTAACACCCATGATTTTTAAAATGCCTTGATCAATAAGAGTCTAAGTTACAGGGAACATTATTTTCATTTTTCAGTGGACCAATAAATGCATTTGACAGGAAAATAGAAAAACTCTACCACAACAGCAATTAGAACAGCTTGCTGCATTATAAGTATCACTTCCCTGTCAAATTAGTGGTTCATGCTTATTTGAATCTGAACATAACAGGCCAATTCTATCACACCTTGCTAGGCTTGAACTTCCATCCAATCAGAGCATTCCAAATGAACATGATTCTCCACAAAACTAGAGGGCGCTCTGACCAAAAAATTGCCATGATCTAAATAAAAAGAACTGAATGTCCACAGTTATGTCTGTAGGTGTACCTTACCTGCATGCAAAATAAAGTCCAAGATTGGTCGGTTATGTACGTACTTATCCAAAATGAATTCATAACCATTTTAACACGTAGCCAGGGTAGTGAAATTAAACGGTACCCACCGAAAAATACACAGGGTCAGAACCCTGACCAACACATTGAAATAAAGTCCAAGATTGGTCGGTTACGTACGTACTTATCCAGAGTGAATTCATAACCATTTTAACACGTAGCCAGAGTAGTGAAATTAAACGGTACCCACCAAAAAATACACAGGGTCAGAACCCTGACCAACATATTGAAATAAAGTCCAAGATTGGTCGGTTACGTACGTACTTATCCAGAGTGAATTCATAACCATTTTAACACGTAGCCAGAGTAGTGAAATTAAACGGTACCCACCAAAAAATACACAGGGTCAGAACCCTGACCAACATATTGAAATAAAGTCCAAGATTGGTCGGTTACGTACGTACTTATCTAGAGTGAATTCATAACCATTTTAACACGTAGCCAGGGTAATGAACCAATGCATTGCCTGATATTAAATGTTAACTAACGCTTTAGTACATATGTATAAGCATTCAGTAATTTTAATGAAAAAAAAGTACATTTATCTTAGTAATAGTGACACCTGTTGTTTAGTGTGATGAACCCCCACGGTTGGGTACAGGAGCATAGAAGTTTTTAATTAAAATTGTTTTCCATAAGAAAAATGAAACCATCATACATGGCCTTATAAACAGCCTTTTACTTCATAGTGGGGTGGGTGGAGTAAAGCTGTGATTATTTTTATTACTTTCTGACCATCTAGTTTGCCATTTACCATGTCCATATAAACTAAAGCTCCAGCCAATATCAGATTTGACTACTTGTTTCAAGCTATGGCACTTGGAAATGAGTGTTGTGACATGTGGCAAATGTCCAACTGTCTTGGTTAATAAGATTGGCTATATTTCAACTAGAAACAGGTAAACCAGTATACCTGTATGTACGAAGCCAGTGATCGTTATTCAAGCCAAAGAAACTGCATCTATTTATATAAATACACATGGACAGAGAATATTTTCTTGGAGCACTAAATGTGACAATTGCCCTACTGTCTGTGATAAATATACCACACCAGCTACATAGTGCCCGACGAGGAGTTGGGTAGGTAGTGAAGAAAAACATTGACTGAAGCCTGGCAGAGGACTGAATTGTTGTCAACAGCAACAAACATACTGGGAAAGTCAAAGACAGTGAAAAAACAAACAAACAAAAAACACACAGGCATATAAATACTAACTTTCTAGGATCTTTATTGACTCCAAGTAATCCAGAGTAGAACGAGATGAATCAACGCTATACTCCGCCATCTTTATTTTAATATTAGATGCAACCATTATTCTGTAGGGGACAACGGGTCATAACTTGAGGGGAGTTAACACCCATGATTTTTAAAATGCCTTGATCAATAAGAGTCTAAGTTACAGGGAACATTATTTTCATTTTTCAGTGGACCAATAAATGCATTTGACAGGAAAATAGAAAAACTCTACCACAACAGCAATTAGAACAGCTTGCTGCATTATAAGTATCACTTCCCTGTCAAATTAGTGGTTCATGCTTATTTGAATCTGAACATAACAGGCCAATTCTATCACACCTTGCTAGGCTTGAACTTCCATCCAATCAGAGCATTCCAAATGAACATGATTCTCCACAAAACTAGAGGGCGCTCTGACCAAAAAATTGCCATGATCTAAATAAAAAGAACTGAATGTCCACAGTTATGTCTGTAGGTGTACCTTACCTGCATGCAAAATAAAGTCCAAGATTGGTCGGTTATGTACGTACTTATCCAAAATGAATTCATAACCATTTTAACACGTAGCCAGGGTAGTGAAATTAAACGGTACCCACCGAAAAATACACAGGGTCAGAACCCTGACCAACACATTGAAATAAAGTCCAAGATTGGTCGGTTACGTACGTACTTATCCAGAGTGAATTCATAACCATTTTAACACGTAGCCAGAGTAGTGAAATTAAACGGTACCCACCAAAAAATACACAGGGTCAGAACCCTGACCAACATATTGAAATAAAGTCCAAGATTGGTCGGTTACGTACGTACTTATCCAGAGTGAATTCATAACCATTTTAACACGTAGCCAGAGTAGTGAAATTAAACGGTACCCACCAAAAAATACACAGGGTCAGAACCCTGACCAACACATTGAATTAAAGTCCAAGATTGGTCGGTTATGTACGTACTTATCCAAAATGAATTCATAACCATTTTAACACGTAGCCAGGGTAGTGAAATTAAACGGTACCCACCGAAAAATACACAGGGTCAAAACCCTGACCAACACATTGAAATAAAGTCCAAGATTGGTCGGTTATGTACGTACTTATCCAGAGTGAATTCATAACCATTTTAACACGTAGCCAGGGTAATGAAATTAAACGGTACCCACCGAAAAATACACAGGGTCAGAACCCTGACCAACACATTGAATTAAAGTCCAAGATTGGTCGGTTATGTACGTACTTATCCAGAGTGACTTCAGACCCATTTTAACACGTAGCCAGGGTAATGAAATTAAACGGTACCCACCGAAAAATACACAGGGTCAGAACCCTGACCAACACATTGAATTAAAGTCCAAGATTGGTTGGTTACGTACGTACTTATCCAGAGTGACTTCAGACCCATTTTAACACGTAGCCAGGGTAATGAAATTAAACGGTACCCACCGAAAAATACACAGGGTCAGAACCCTGACCAACACATTGAAATAAAGTCTAAGATTGGTCGGTTATGTACGTACTTATCCAAAATGAATTCATAACCATTTTAACACGTAGCCAGGGTAATGAAATTAAACGGTACCCACCGAAAAATACACAGGGTCAGAACCCTGACCAACACATTGAAATAAAGTCCAAGATTGGTCGGTTATGTACGTACTTATCCAAAATGAATTCATAACCATTTTAACATGTAGCCAGGGTAATGAAATTAAACGGTACCCACCGAAAAATACACAGGGTCAGAACCCTGACCAACATATTGAAATAAAGTCCAAGATTGGTCGGTTACGTACGTACTTATCCAGAGTGAATTCATAACCATTTTAACACGTAGCCAGAGTAGTGAAATTAAACGGTACCCACCAAAAAATACACAGGGTCAGAACCCTGACCAACATATTGAAATAAAGTCCAAGATTGGTCGGTTACGTACGTACTTATCTAGAGTGAATTCATAACCATTTTAACACGTAGCCAGGGTAATGAACCAATGCATTGCCTGATATTAAATGTTAACTAACGCTTTAGTACATATGTATAAGCATTCAGTAATTTTAATGAAAAAAAAGTACATTTATCTTAGTAATAGTGACACCTGTTGTTTAGTGTGATGAACCCCCACGGTTGGGTACAGGAGCATAGAAGTTTTTAATTAAAATTGTTTTCCATAAGAAAAATGAAACCATCATACATGGCCTTATAAACAGCCTTTTACTTCATAGTGGGGTGGGTGGAGTAAAGCTGTGATTATTTTTATTACTTTCTGACCATCTAGTTTGCCATTTACCATGTCCATATAAACTAAAGCTCCAGCCAATATCAGATTTGACTACTTGTTTCAAGCTATGGCACTTGGAAATGAGTGTTGTGACATGTGGCAAATGTCCAACTGTCTTGGTTAATAAGATTGGCTATATTTCAACTAGAAACAGGTAAACCAGTATACCTGTATGTACGAAGCCAGTGATCGTTATTCAAGCCAAAGAAACTGCATCTATTTATATAAATACACATGGACAGAGAATATTTTCTTGGAGCACTAAATGTGACAATTGCCCTACTGTCTGTGATAAATATACCACACCAGCTACATAGTGCCCGACGAGGAGTTGGGTAGGTAGTGAAGAAAAACATTGACTGAAGCCTGGCAGAGGACTGAATTGTTGTCAACAGCAACAAACATACTGGGAAAGTCAAAGACAGTGAAAAAACAAACAAACAAAAAACACACAGGCATATAAATACTAACTTTCTAGGATCTTTATTGACTCCAAGTAATCCAGAGTAGAACGAGATGAATCAACGCTATACTCCGCCATCTTTATTTTAATATTAGATGCAACCATTATTCTGTAGGGGACAACGGGTCATAACTTGAGGGGAGTTAACACCCATGATTTTTAAAATGCCTTGATCAATAAGAGTCTAAGTTACAGGGAACATTATTTTCATTTTTCAGTGGACCAATAAATGCATTTGACAGGAAAATAGAAAAACTCTACCACAACAGCAATTAGAACAGCTTGCTGCATTATAAGTATCACTTCCCTGTCAAATTAGTGGTTCATGCTTATTTGAATCTGAACATAACAGGCCAATTCTATCACACCTTGCTAGGCTTGAACTTCCATCCAATCAGAGCATTCCAAATGAACATGATTCTCCACAAAACTAGAGGGCGCTCTGACCAAAAAATTGCCATGATCTAAATAAAAAGAACTGAATGTCCACAGTTATGTCTGTAGGTGTACCTTACCTGCATGCAAAATAAAGTCCAAGATTGGTCGGTTATGTACGTACTTATCCAAAATGAATTCATAACCATTTTAACACGTAGCCAGGGTAGTGAAATTAAACGGTACCCACCGAAAAATACACAGGGTCAGAACCCTGACCAACACATTGAAATAAAGTCCAAGATTGGTCGGTTACGTACGTACTTATCCAGAGTGAATTCATAACCATTTTAACACGTAGCCAGAGTAGTGAAATTAAACGGTACCCACCAAAAAATACACAGGGTCAGAACCCTGACCAACATATTGAAATAAAGTCCAAGATTGGTCGGTTACGTACGTACTTATCCAGAGTGAATTCATAACCATTTTAACACGTAGCCAGAGTAGTGAAATTAAACGGTACCCACCAAAAAATACACAGGGTCAGAACCCTGACCAACACATTGAATTAAAGTCCAAGATTGGTCGGTTATGTACGTACTTATCCAAAATGAATTCATAACCATTTTAACACGTAGCCAGGGTAGTGAAATTAAACGGTACCCACCGAAAAATACACAGGGTCAAAACCCTGACCAACACATTGAAATAAAGTCCAAGATTGGTCGGTTATGTACGTACTTATCCAGAGTGAATTCATAACCATTTTAACACGTAGCCAGGGTAATGAAATTAAACGGTACCCACCGAAAAATACACAGGGTCAGAACCCTGACCAACACATTGAATTAAAGTCCAAGATTGGTTGGTTACGTACGTACTTATCCAGAGTGACTTCAGACCCATTTTAACACGTAGCCAGGGTAATGAAATTAAACGGTACCCACCGAAAAATACACAGGGTCAGAACCCTGACCAACACATTGAAATAAAGTCTAAGATTGGTCGGTTATGTACGTACTTATCCAAAATGAATTCATAACCATTTTAACACGTAGCCAGGGTAATGAAATTAAACGGTACCCACCGAAAAATACACAGGGTCAGAACCCTGACCAACACATTGAAATAAAGTCCAAGATTGGTCGGTTATGTACGTACTTATCCAAAATGAATTCATAACCATTTTAACATGTAGCCAGGGTAATGAAATTAAACGGTACCCACCGAAAAATACACAGGGTCAGAACCCTGACCAACATATTGAAATAAAGTCCAAGATTGGTCGGTTACGTACGTACTTATCCAGAGTGAATTCATAACCATTTTAACACGTAGCCAGAGTAGTGAAATTAAACGGTACCCACCAAAAAATACACAGGGTCAGAACCCTGACCAACATATTGAAATAAAGTCCAAGATTGGTCGGTTACGTACGTACTTATCTAGAGTGAATTCATAACCATTTTAACACGTAGCCAGGGTAATGAACCAATGCATTGCCTGATATTAAATGTTAACTAACGCTTTAGTACATATGTATAAGCATTCAGTAATTTTAATGAAAAAAAAGTACATTTATCTTAGTAATAGTGACACCTGTTGTTTAGTGTGATGAACCCCCACGGTTGGGTACAGGAGCATAGAAGTTTTTAATTAAAATTGTTTTCCATAAGAAAAATGAAACCATCATACATGGCCTTATAAACAGCCTTTTACTTCATAGTGGGGTGGGTGGAGTAAAGCTGTGATTATTTTTATTACTTTCTGACCATCTAGTTTGCCATTTACCATGTCCATATAAACTAAAGCTCCAGCCAATATCAGATTTGACTACTTGTTTCAAGCTATGGCACTTGGAAATGAGTGTTGTGACATGTGGCAAATGTCCAACTGTCTTGGTTAATAAGATTGGCTATATTTCAACTAGAAACAGGTAAACCAGTATACCTGTATGTACGAAGCCAGTGATCGTTATTCAAGCCAAAGAAACTGCATCTATTTATATAAATACACATGGACAGAGAATATTTTCTTGGAGCACTAAATGTGACAATTGCCCTACTGTCTGTGATAAATATACCACACCAGCTACATAGTGCCCGACGAGGAGTTGGGTAGGTAGTGAAGAAAAACATTGACTGAAGCCTGGCAGAGGACTGAATTGTTGTCAACAGCAACAAACATACTGGGAAAGTCAAAGACAGTGAAAAAACAAACAAACAAAAAACACACAGGCATATAAATACTAACTTTCTAGGATCTTTATTGACTCCAAGTAATCCAGAGTAGAACGAGATGAATCAACGCTATACTCCGCCATCTTTATTTTAATATTAGATGCAACCATTATTCTGTAGGGGACAACGGGTCATAACTTGAGGGGAGTTAACACCCATGATTTTTAAAATGCCTTGATCAATAAGAGTCTAAGTTACAGGGAACATTATTTTCATTTTTCAGTGGACCAATAAATGCATTTGACAGGAAAATAGAAAAACTCTACCACAACAGCAATTAGAACAGCTTGCTGCATTATAAGTATCACTTCCCTGTCAAATTAGTGGTTCATGCTTATTTGAATCTGAACATAACAGGCCAATTCTATCACACCTTGCTAGGCTTGAACTTCCATCCAATCAGAGCATTCCAAATGAACATGATTCTCCACAAAACTAGAGGGCGCTCTGACCAAAAAATTGCCATGATCTAAATAAAAAGAACTGAATGTCCACAGTTATGTCTGTAGGTGTACCTTACCTGCATGCAAAATAAAGTCCAAGATTGGTCGGTTATGTACGTACTTATCCAAAATGAATTCATAACCATTTTAACACGTAGCCAGGGTAGTGAAATTAAACGGTACCCACCGAAAAATACACAGGGTCAGAACCCTGACCAACACATTGAAATAAAGTCCAAGATTGGTCGGTTACGTACGTACTTATCCAGAGTGAATTCATAACCATTTTAACACGTAGCCAGAGTAGTGAAATTAAACGGTACCCACCAAAAAATACACAGGGTCAGAACCCTGACCAACATATTGAAATAAAGTCCAAGATTGGTCGGTTACGTACGTACTTATCCAGAGTGAATTCATAACCATTTTAACACGTAGCCAGAGTAGTGAAATTAAACGGTACCCACCAAAAAATACACAGGGTCAGAACCCTGACCAACACATTGAATTAAAGTCCAAGATTGGTCGGTTATGTACGTACTTATCCAAAATGAATTCATAACCATTTTAACACGTAGCCAGGGTAGTGAAATTAAACGGTACCCACCGAAAAATACACAGGGTCAAAACCCTGACCAACACATTGAAATAAAGTCCAAGATTGGTCGGTTATGTACGTACTTATCCAGAGTGAATTCATAACCATTTTAACACGTAGCCAGGGTAATGAAATTAAACGGTACCCACCGAAAAATACACAGGGTCAGAACCCTGACCAACACATTGAATTAAAGTCCAAGATTGGTTGGTTACGTACGTACTTATCCAGAGTGACTTCAGACCCATTTTAACACGTAGCCAGGGTAATGAAATTAAACGGTACCCACCGAAAAATACACAGGGTCAGAACCCTGACCAACACATTGAAATAAAGTCTAAGATTGGTCGGTTATGTACGTACTTATCCAAAATGAATTCATAACCATTTTAACACGTAGCCAGGGTAATGAAATTAAACGGTACCCACCGAAAAATACACAGGGTCAGAACCCTGACCAACACATTGAAATAAAGTCCAAGATTGGTCGGTTATGTACGTACTTATCCAAAATGAATTCATAACCATTTTAACATGTAGCCAGGGTAATGAAATTAAACGGTACCCACCGAAAAATACACAGGGTCAGAACCCTGACCAACATATTGAAATAAAGTCCAAGATTGGTCGGTTACGTACGTACTTATCCAGAGTGAATTCATAACCATTTTAACACGTAGCCAGAGTAGTGAAATTAAACGGTACCCACCAAAAAATACACAGGGTCAGAACCCTGACCAACATATTGAAATAAAGTCCAAGATTGGTCGGTTACGTACGTACTTATCTAGAGTGAATTCATAACCATTTTAACACGTAGCCAGGGTAATGAACCAATGCATTGCCTGATATTAAATGTTAACTAACGCTTTAGTACATATGTATAAGCATTCAGTAATTTTAATGAAAAAAAAGTACATTTATCTTAGTAATAGTGACACCTGTTGTTTAGTGTGATGAACCCCCACGGTTGGGTACAGGAGCATAGAAGTTTTTAATTAAAATTGTTTTCCATAAGAAAAATGAAACCATCATACATGGCCTTATAAACAGCCTTTTACTTCATAGTGGGGTGGGTGGAGTAAAGCTGTGATTATTTTTATTACTTTCTGACCATCTAGTTTGCCATTTACCATGTCCATATAAACTAAAGCTCCAGCCAATATCAGATTTGACTACTTGTTTCAAGCTATGGCACTTGGAAATGAGTGTTGTGACATGTGGCAAATGTCCAACTGTCTTGGTTAATAAGATTGGCTATATTTCAACTAGAAACAGGTAAACCAGTATACCTGTATGTACGAAGCCAGTGATCGTTATTCAAGCCAAAGAAACTGCATCTATTTATATAAATACACATGGACAGAGAATATTTTCTTGGAGCACTAAATGTGACAATTGCCCTACTGTCTGTGATAAATATACCACACCAGCTACATAGTGCCCGACGAGGAGTTGGGTAGGTAGTGAAGAAAAACATTGACTGAAGCCTGGCAGAGGACTGAATTGTTGTCAACAGCAACAAACATACTGGGAAAGTCAAAGACAGTGAAAAAACAAACAAACAAAAAACACACAGGCATATAAATACTAACTTTCTAGGATCTTTATTGACTCCAAGTAATCCAGAGTAGAACGAGATGAATCAACGCTATACTCCGCCATCTTTATTTTAATATTAGATGCAACCATTATTCTGTAGGGGACAACGGGTCATAACTTGAGGGGAGTTAACACCCATGATTTTTAAAATGCCTTGATCAATAAGAGTCTAAGTTACAGGGAACATTATTTTCATTTTTCAGTGGACCAATAAATGCATTTGACAGGAAAATAGAAAAACTCTACCACAACAGCAATTAGAACAGCTTGCTGCATTATAAGTATCACTTCCCTGTCAAATTAGTGGTTCATGCTTATTTGAATCTGAACATAACAGGCCAATTCTATCACACCTTGCTAGGCTTGAACTTCCATCCAATCAGAGCATTCCAAATGAACATGATTCTCCACAAAACTAGAGGGCGCTCTGACCAAAAAATTGCCATGATCTAAATAAAAAGAACTGAATGTCCACAGTTATGTCTGTAGGTGTACCTTACCTGCATGCAAAATAAAGTCCAAGATTGGTCGGTTATGTACGTACTTATCCAAAATGAATTCATAACCATTTTAACACGTAGCCAGGGTAGTGAAATTAAACGGTACCCACCGAAAAATACACAGGGTCAGAACCCTGACCAACACATTGAAATAAAGTCCAAGATTGGTCGGTTACGTACGTACTTATCCAGAGTGAATTCATAACCATTTTAACACGTAGCCAGAGTAGTGAAATTAAACGGTACCCACCAAAAAATACACAGGGTCAGAACCCTGACCAACATATTGAAATAAAGTCCAAGATTGGTCGGTTACGTACGTACTTATCCAGAGTGAATTCATAACCATTTTAACACGTAGCCAGAGTAGTGAAATTAAACGGTACCCACCAAAAAATACACAGGGTCAGAACCCTGACCAACACATTGAATTAAAGTCCAAGATTGGTCGGTTATGTACGTACTTATCCAAAATGAATTCATAACCATTTTAACACGTAGCCAGGGTAGTGAAATTAAACGGTACCCACCGAAAAATACACAGGGTCAAAACCCTGACCAACACATTGAAATAAAGTCCAAGATTGGTCGGTTATGTACGTACTTATCCAGAGTGAATTCATAACCATTTTAACACGTAGCCAGGGTAATGAAATTAAACGGTACCCACCGAAAAATACACAGGGTCAGAACCCTGACCAACACATTGAATTAAAGTCCAAGATTGGTCGGTTATGTACGTACTTATCCAGAGTGACTTCAGACCCATTTTAACACGTAGCCAGGGTAATGAAATTAAACGGTACCCACCGAAAAATACACAGGGTCAGAACCCTGACCAACACATTGAATTAAAGTCCAAGATTGGTTGGTTACGTACGTACTTATCCAGAGTGACTTCAGACCCATGTGATATCTTGCAGTTCATATTGGCCAGATTGTGTCAATGTAATGTCTTGTAGTTCATATTGGCCAGATTGTTTCAATGTAATGTCTTGCAGTTCATATTGGCCAGATTGTGTCAATGTAATGTCTCGCAGCTCATATTGGCCAGATTGTGTCAATGTAATGTCTCGGGGTTCATATTGGCCAGATTGTGTCCATGTAATGTCTTGCAGTTCATATTGGCCAGATTGTGTCAATGTAATGTCTCGCAGTTCATATTGGCCAGATTGTGTCAATGTAATGTCTCGCAGTTCATATTGGCCATATTATTTCAATGTAATGTCTTACAGTTTATATTGGTCAGATTGTGTCAATGTAATGTCTTGCAGTTCATATTGGCCAGATTGTGTTAATGTAATGTCTTGCAGTTCATTTTGGCCAGATTGTGTCAATGTAATGTCCTGCAGTTCATATTGGCAAGATTATTTCAATGTAATGTCTTGCATTTCCTATTGGTCAGATTGTGTCAATGTAATGTCTCGGGGTTCATATTGGCCAGATTGTGTCAATGTAATGTCTTGCAGTTCATATTGGCCAGATTGTGTAAATGTAATGTCTCGAAGTTCATATTGGCCAGATTGTGTCAATGTAATGTCTTGCAGTTCATATAGGCCAGATTGTGTCAATGTAATGTCTTGCAGTTCATATTGGCCAGACTGTGTCAATGTAATGTCTCGCAGTTCATATTGGCCAGATTATATCAATGTAATGTCTCGAAGTTCATATTGGCAGGATTGTGTCAATGTGATGCCGCGAAGTTCATATTGGCCAGGTTGTGTCAATGTAATGTCTCGAAGTTCATGTTGGCAAGATTGTGTCAATGTGATGCCTCGAAGTTCATATTGGCCAGATTGTATCAATGTAATGTCTCGCAGTTCATATTGGCCATATTATTTCAATGTAATGTCTTGCAGTTTATATTGGTCAGATTGTGTCAATGTAATGTCTTGCAGTTCACATTGGCCAGATTGTATCAATGTAATGTCTTGCAGTTCATATTGACCAGATTGTGTCAATGTAATGTCTCGGGGTTCAT